>NW_026948563.1:0-74770 GCF_035770615.1 Melospiza melodia melodia
TGGGTTTTCGGGACCCTTCCCTGGGAATGAGGGAGTCTGGGAGGTCTCGGGGCGTCCCGTGGGGGTCTCACCAGGTTGTTCAGGTGGGCGCTGAAGGTGCTGCTGATGGGTTAAAGCCGAACGAGCAGCAGCTGCCGAGGGCGGGCAGGGCCAGGAGCAGCAGGATTGGCGGCACCTGCGGGGGCGGCACCGGGGACCGGGGGGGCTCTCAGGGGGTCCCGGAGGGGCACATTACCGGGGGGGGGGGGTGCGAGGGTTCCCCACTTACCAGAGCAGAGCAAGGGGGGGGGGACACGTCCATGGCGGTGCCGAGCTGCGGACGGCGCACGGGGACGCGCGAGCGCTCCCGGAGCCCCCCCGGGACCCCCCAGGACCCCCTCGGGATCCCCCGGGACCCCCTCGGGCCGCCGCGGAGCCGCCGCCGAAAGCGAAAGCGGGAGCGGGCCGGGAGGGGGCCCAGGAAACCCGAGAGGGCAGCGGGACGCGCCGAGCCGCCCCCTCGCACCCACCCCGCGGGGCCCCGAGAGCCCCCTCCTCACCCCGAGACCCCCGCCCCAACCCCGCGGGGGCTCCGGCGCTCGGGACCCCCGCCCGGCCCCGCTGAGCTTTGGGTGCGGCTGCCCCGAGCGAGGGAGGGGGGCCGGGGCGTCCGGGCACGTGCAGGGGCGGGGCACCCCCAAAAAACGTCCCCCCCAAAATATCCCCCCCCCAAATTGTCCCCCCAAAATTTCCCTCCCCACTGCAGCCCGAGACCCCCGCGGTCCCCCCAAACACAGACACGACAGCGGCTGCGGCTCGGAGCGCTTTATTGGGGAGGGGGTCGCGAGGGGCGGGGCTGGACGGGCACAGCGCGAGGTCCGAACTCCCCGCAGATTTGGAGGGGTCTCAGGGGGCGCCCCCCGGCAGCCAAAGGCAGCGGGGGCGGGTGCAGCGCAGCTCCAGCTCCCGCTCCGTGCCGGGGGGGGCTCCTGCCCCGGGGCCCCCAGGAGCCCCGCCGGGACCCCCCAAACGCGGGGGACGCTCGCGGCAGAGGCCCAGTCACAGTCCTGGGGGGGGACGGGACATGAGAGGGGACAGCCGAGGGTGTTCCCCCCACCCCAAAGCCCCCCACAGCAGCCGTCCCACGGCTCGGGACCCCCAAAACGTCACAGCCAGTGCCCACCCCCATTCACCCGCGTGCCCTCCGCTGTCCCCTTCCCCGTGTCCCCACATTGTCCCCCCCCCCAAATGTCCCGCACCGCCCCCGCACTCACCGCGTCCCCCCCGCACAGCCACAGCCCGTCCGGGCGCTGCCGCGCCAGGCGAGGTCCGCAGCCCCGGGAAGCGCCGGGAAGCACCGACAGGGCCCCGCCCGGCAGCCCCGCGGCCACCAGAGCCTGGGGACAAAGGGGAGGGGGCGGCGTCAACGGGGGAGGGTCCGGGCGATGGAAGGGGAGGGGGGACGGGGGTCCCGGAGGGGTTCGGGGGGGAACGCGATGGGCACAGGGGCACAGGGGAGGTCCGGGGGGGACACAGGGGAGCTCCCGGAGGTCGCAGGGGGCACATGGGGGTCACCCGGGGTCAGGGGGGCATCATGGGGGGGTCTCGGTTCCGCACCTTCCGCAGCCGCTGTGCGGCACCAGTGCCGCCAGGGGGCGCCACCACCACGACCGCGTTCCCGAGCGCCAGCGCTGGGAGGAGGAGCTCCAGCGCCAGGGGGCGGGGCCAGCCCCAGGCCACGCCCAGCACTCCGAGAGACCGCCTCGTTAGCAGGGCCCGCCCCCCGGGCAGCTCCTGCAGCGGGATTGGTCACGCCGGGTCAGAGGCCACGCCCACTTGCCGAACGGACGCACCCCTTTCCCCACCCCCTTTGACCACGCCCACCTGCACGGCCCCGCCCGCGCGCTCCGCTCGCTCCGCCCAGCGCAGCAGCGCCCCCCGCAGGCTCCCGCCGGTGTCGCCGCCGTCACCGTCCTCGGGGGTCCCGGGACCCCCGGCAGCGCCGCCGCCGCCCCCCGCAGCACCCGGGCCCGCGCCGCCCCCGGCAGCCGCCCCCACCTGAGGGGGACGAGGGCGTCGGGCACCAAGCCCCCCTCCCCGAGGGGTCCCGAGGTCGGGGACACCCCTGGGGGGGTCGGGGACACTCCGGCGGGGATGGGGACACCCCCGGGGGTCACCCCACCCACCCCCGCACTCACCCGGGGGCGGCCCCGCGGGCGGCGGCCACGGCCCGGGCCAGCTCGGGATCGCCGGGGTCATCCAGGGTCACCGGGGGGCTGTGGGGGGGACAAAGGACACCGGGGTCAAAGGGCATGGCCATAGGAGGGGCATCGGGGGCACGGGGACCCCCACGAGAGGAACAATCAGGGGGGGCCTGAGGGGCACACGGGACCCTCTGGGGGAGCAGGATGGAACTGGGACCACCCCGGCTGGGGGGAAGAAGGGGATCCCGGGGTGCTAAACTGGGGTCCCAGACTTGGAGTTCTTGTCCTGGCATCCCCAAGTTTGGGGTCTCCGTCCTGGGGAGGGGTCCCTGTCCCATCAGGGGGTACCTGAGCGGCTCCTCCGCCTTGGGGGGCTGTTCCCAGGGGGGGCACCCGAACTCTCGCAGCGCCTGGAGGGAGTGCGGGGCGGGCAGAGCCCATCTGCAACGGCACAGGACCCCCAGCCCCCACCCTGGGGACCCCCAAAACCCACCCCACCCTCCCCCACGACACCTCCACGTCCCTCCGGCTTCTCCAGGACGCCCCAGACCCCCCTGGACCCCTCCCAAACCCCCCCAGAGCCCCCCTTGGCTCCCCCCACCTCATGCAGGTCGCAGCCCCCGAAGGGCTCGGGCAGTTCCAGGGAGTTGAGGGACACCAGGCCCTGGGGCAGCCTGCGGAGAGGTCAGCGCTCAGCGGTCACTCCTGGCCTGGCCTCGGGCTCAGGGGGCGCCGGTCACTCCCGCCCTCGGGGTCAGGGGGCGCCGGTCACTCCTGCCCTCGGGTCAGGGCTGGTGGCGGTCACCTGTCCGCTGTGTCCAAGGCCACGGTGATGTCCTGGGCCCAGAGGGCGGCGGCGGTGGCGTGGGGCAGCGCCGAGGCCACGGCCACGGCCTCGGAGGGGCCGCGCACGGGCAGCAGCACCAGCACCGGCCCCGGGACCTGGGGGGGACGGGGGGCGCTCAGAGAGTCCCCAAGGGCACCCTCGACCCCTCAGGGGCACCCAGGGGCACCCCCGACACCCCCCAGGGGCACCCAGGAGCAGTCAGGGGTACTCCCAAGCCCCCGCAGGGGCACCCCCAACACCTCCCGGGGGCGCCCAGGGGCACCCAGAGGGTCCCCAAGGGCACCCCCGACCCCCCCGGGGCACCCACCGGCTCCTGCAGGCAGCGCGAGGTCGGGGCCACACCCGAGATCAGCGTGGGGGGGTAGAAACGCCGCCCCCCCCCCGGCAGCGCCGGCAGAGGAGCCTGGAAGATCTGGAGGAAAAATGGGGGGGGTCCCAATGAGGGGGGGGGACACTCAGAGTGACACCCGGGGCAGCCCCGAAGGGACCCCACGATGTCCAGGAACCCCCAAACCCCACACCCCAAAAACCTCCAAATTTCCCCAGAGAACACCCCAAACCCCCTCCCCTGCCCACCCCAATGACCAGGAACCCCCAAACCCCCCTCCCCTGCCCACCCCAATGTCCAGGAACCCCCAAACCCCCCAAACCCCACACCCGGCGTCCCCTCCCCAGCCCGTGCCACCCCCGTGTCCCCCGGGTCCCCCCAGGTCACCTGCGCCCCCTCCTCCCGTGCCTCCCGCAGCAGCTCCTCGGGCGGGGGCGTCCCGGGGGCAGCGGCCCCACCTCGGTCCGGGGATCCGTGGGGTCCCCCAGGCGCAGCCCCCCGAGTCGGACCCGGAGCCGCCGCTCCAGCGCCGGGACCACCGAGTCCTGGGCCAGCAGCACGCAGCCCCCCGAGGCGGGCAGCTGGGGACACAAAGGGACAGCAGGGACATCGTCAGGAAGCCAAAGGGACAACAAGGACAGCAGCAGGGACAGCAGGGACAGCAGGGACATCGTCAGGGACCCAAAGGGACAGCAGGGACAGCAGCAGGGACAGCAGGGACAGCAGCAGGGACAGCAAGGACAGCAGCAGGGACATCATCAGGGACAGCAGGGACATCGTCAGGGACAGGCCAGGGAAACGCACGCACCAGCCCCGAAACAAACCCAAACGCCTCCCAAAACCCCCTCACAAAAACCCCGAACAAGCCCAACCTCCTCCTGAAAAACCGCCCCAAACCCACAAAAAAACCAACCCTGAAACCCCCCCGAAAGGCTCACCAAAAAAACCCTCAGAAACCAGCAAACCCCCACAACTCCCCCCAAAAAAACCCAAAAAAATCCCCCAAATCCTCCAAAACCTCCCCACAAAGCCCCCCCTCCCCAAAAACCCTGAAAAACCCCCAAAATTCCCCCAAACCCCCCCGAGCCCCCAGCCCCACCGTGGCCACAGCGGCGGCGCTGGCACTGTCCAGATCGGCCGAGTCCAGCACGATGACAACGAGCCGGCCCCCCCGGGGACCCCCCGCCAGGCGCGGCCCCCGCAGCGGGGACCCCCAGAGGTGGCACCGGAGATGGTCCTGGGGACAGGGACAAAGACACAGGGACACGGTGTGGGGACAGGGACATGGGGATAGGGACGCCCAGAGGTGGCACTGGAGATCAGCCTGGGGACAGGGACATGGTTAGGGACAGCCCATGGGGACGGGAGACACGGGGACAGGGCACAGGGACCCCCAGAGATGGTCCTGGGGAGGGGGACACGGCGACGGGGACAGGGACAGAGTGTAGGTACAGGGACCCCACTTTGGGGGGGTGGTCCCGTTGTTGTCCCCTCCCCCGGGCGTGGCCCCAGGCGTCGCCCCCGTACCTGCTCGGTTCCCATCCAGGTGACCGCTGCGATGCCGGGGTGGTCGCGCAGGGCCCGCGGCAGGGCCGGGGGTCCCGCCAGGACGTTGAGGACCCCCGGGGCAGCGCCGCCCCCTCCCCGCCCAGCTCCGCCAGCAGCAGCAGCGGCGGCGCCGCCGCCGGGGGGGCCACAAGCACGGCCGTGTTCCCTGGGGGGACACCAAAGGGGCTGGGACACCCCAACAGGGGCACCCCGGAACCCCCAAAAGGGACTGGACACCCCTGGGACCCCCCCTGGAGCTGGGACCACCCTGGGACCCCCCCAGGGACACCCTAGAACCCTGGGACCCCAAAGGGGGCTGGGACACCCCAAAAGGGGTACCCCCCTAGGGCTGGGACCCCCCCAGGGCTGGGCCCCCCCGGGTTAGGACCCCAAGAAGGGACACTGGGACACCCCAAAACTGCTGGGACTCCCCGCAGGGACACCCAGAAACCGTGAGACCCCGAAAGGGCCACCCCCACCAAGGACAGCCCAGAACAGCCATCCCCATTTGTCCCCAGTGTCCCCATTTGTCCCCAGTGTCCCCCCTGCACTCACCCATGGCCAGTAGTGGCCCAGTTTCCAGAGAAGCTCCGGCAGCGAGCAGGGACCGGCCAGGACCAGGGCCACCACCCCTGGGGGGACACCACAGGTACAAGGCACAGCCAGAGAGGGTGAGGGGACACTGTGGGACAGTGGCACCCACCTGAGGGCCCAGGGGACACCTTGGGGACCCTTTGGAGACAGTGACACTCACCCGGGGGATGCCTTGGGGACACTCTGGGGACACCTTGGGGACACTCTGCGGCCCTCTGGGGACACCTTGGGGACCCTTTGGGGACAGTGGCACTCACCCAGGGGGCGCCACCGCCCCTCGGGGGGCTCCAGCCCCCGCAGCGGCCGCAGCCCCAGCTCCAGCTCGGCCCCGAGCGTCCGGCACAGGGGGCGCCCCCCCGGCCAGGGCCAGCAGCGCCCCCAGGGCCGCCCCGGGGTCACCCTCGAGTGTGGCGGCCAGCCTGGGGGGACACGGGGGTCAGGGGTCACACAGGGGTCACCCAGGGGTCACCCGGGTCAGGGGTCACTCACCTGGCCAGGTGCTGCGCCCGCCGGGGCAGCCCCAGCCCCGCCCAGGCCTCGGCCGCCGCTGCTGCCGCCGCCACGGCCACGGCCACGTCCGAGCTGTCCCCGGAGGGCACCGCGGCCACCACGCGGCCTGGGGACACAACAGGGGATGGACACTGACCACTGACTACTGACCCCAAAAACCAACCCTGAGCCCACCCCCATGACCCTGCACCAATCCCTGACTCTGGTCTCCCCCAGCGACCCCAAACCTGTAACCTTGACCCTTGACCCCAATCCCTGTCCCCTGTGTGTCCACAATCCCTGTCCCTGTCCCCTCGACGGGCCCTCAGTGTCCCCTGTGTGTCCCCAATCCCTGTCCCTGTGTGTCCCCAGTCCTTTTGCCCTGTGTGTCCCCAGTCCCTGTCCCTTCAGTGTCCCCTGTATGTCCCCAATCCCTGTCCCCTGTGTGTTCCCTGTCCCTCAGTGCCCCCTGTGTGTCCTCAATCCCTGTCCCTGTCCCCTCAGTGTCCCCTGTGTGTCCCCAGTCCCTGTCCCTGTCCCCTCAGGGTCCCCTCAGTGTCCCCTGTGTGTCCTCAGTCCCTGTCCCTGACCCTCAGTGTCCCCTGTGTGTCCTCAATCCCTGTCCCTGTCCCCTCAGTGTCCCCTGTGTGTCCCCAATCCCTGTCCCCTGTGTGTCTCCAGTCCCTGTCCCTGTCCCCTCAGATTCCTCTCACTGACCCTGTGTGTCCCCAGTTCTTGTCCCTGTCCCCGCAACGTCCCCTCAGTGTCCCCTGTGTGTCCCCAGTCCCTGTCCCTGTCCCCTCAGTGTCCCCTGTGTGTCCCTAATTCCTGTCCCTGTCCTCTCAGTGTCCCCTCTGTGTGCCCAATCCCTGTCCCTTTCCCCTCAGTGTCCCCTCAGTATCCCCAGTTCTTGTCCCTGTCCCCTCAGTGTCCCTTCAGTGTCCCCTGTGTGTCCCCAGTCCCTGTCCCTGTCCCCTCAGGGTCCCCTCAGTGTCCCCTGTGTGTCCCCAGTCCTTTTGCCCTGTGTGTCCCCAGTCCCTGTCCCTTCAGTGTCCCCTCAGTGTCCCCTGTGTGTCCTCAGTCCCTGTCCCTGTCCCTCAGTGTCCCCTGTGTGTCCTAAATCCCTGTGCCCTGTGCATCTCCTGTCCCTTAGTGTCCCAGGTGTGTCCCCAGTCCCTGTCCCTCAGTGTCCCCTGTATGTCCCCAATCCCTGTCCCCTGTGTGTTCCCTGTCCCTCAGTGTCCCCTGTGTGTCCTCAATCCCTGTCCCTGTCCCCTCAGTGTCCCCTCAGTGTCCTCAGTCCCTGTCCCTTCAGTGTCCCCTGTGTGTCCCCTCTGTGTCCCCTGTGTGTCCCTCTGTGTCCCCAGTCCCTGTCCCCTCAGTGTCCCCGCAGTGTCCCCTCTGTGTCCCCAGTCCCTGTCCCTTCAGTGTCCCCTCAGTGTCCCCTGTGTGTCCCCAGTCCCTGTCCCCGTACCCGCCGTGGCCTCGCGGCACTCGAGGCTCTCTCTCCTCTCGGGTCTCAGCCAGGTCCCGTTCACGAAGTGTCCGAGGTTGCGCCCGTGGGACTCCAGCCACGCCTGGGGGACAGGGGGGACACAATGCGACCCCTCCCCAGGACAGCCCGAGACCCCTCTGGGACCCCCTGAGACCCCCCGGGACCCCCCAGCCCCGGCCCAGCCCTCCCCACACCCCGAAACGACCTTGGGCCCACAGGGGGACTTTGACCCCGACGCACCCACGGCACCCTGGGCTCCCCCCGGGACCCCCAAGACCCCCCCAGCACCCCCCCAGAACTCCCCCATCCTCACGGGACCCCCAAAACCCACCCCAATTCCCCCCCGGTGCCTCCCCCAGCCCCATTATTTCCCTCGGGACCCCCCCAGACCCCTCCCGAGTCTTCAGGAAGCTCCCAAGAGCCTCCCGAGACCGCCCCAGACTCTGAGGGAACCCCCAGGACCCCCCGAGCTCCCTCCGAGCCCCCTCACAGCCTCCCCAGGACCCCCAGGGGGACCCCCAGGGCCGCCCTCACCTCGCCCGGCTCGGGCCCGCCGGGATCGGCCCCTCCTCCATGGTGGCGAAGATTTCGGGGACCGAGGGAGCCCCGAGGGCCGCCAGAGCCGCCATCACCGCCGAGCAACCGCCGAGACGGGCGGGGCGGGCCAGAGCGGCCCCGGCAACCAACGAGATTCGCCAGAAAGGGGCCAGAGCGGCCCGGAACCACCGAGATTTGCCGGAATTGGCCAGAGCGGCACCTGAACCACCGAGATTTGCCGGAAATGGCCAGAGCGGCTGAGAAACCATTGAGATTCACCGGAAGTGGCCAGAGCGCCACCGGAACCACTGAGACTGAGCGGAAGTGGCCAGAGCGGCTTAGAAACCATTGAGATTCACCGGAAGTGGCCAGAGCGCCACCGGAACAACCGAGACTGAGCGGAAGTGGCCAGAGCGGCTTAGAAACCATTGAGATTCACCGGAAGTGGCCAGAGCGGCACCGGAACCACCGAGACTGAGCGGAAGTGGCCAGAGCGGCTTAGAAACCATTGAGATTCACCGGAAGTGGCCAGAGCGCCACCGGAACCACCGAGACTGAGCGGAAGTGGCCAGAGCGTCTTAGAAACCATTGAGATTCACCGGAAGTGGCCAGAGCGCCACCGGAACCACCGAGACTGAGCGGAAGTGGCCAGAGCGGCTTAGAAACCATTGAGTTTCACCGGAAATGGCTGGAGCGGCTCCGGAACCACCGAGATTGAGCGGAAGTGGCCAGAGCGGCTTAGAAACCATTGAGATTTACCGGAAATGGCTAGAGCGGCTCCGGAACCACCAAGACTGAGCGGAAGTGGCCAGAGCGGCATTGAGAAACCATTGAGATTCACCGGAAGTGGCCAGAGCGGCACCTAAACCACCGACATTGCGCGGAAGTGGCCACAGCGGGGAGGGACCGGCCAGAACCAGGGCCACCACCCCTGGGGGGACAGGGACACCATGGGGACACCGTGGGGACACCGTGGCGACACCGTGGCGACAGGGACACCATGGCGACAGCGAGCAGGGACCAGCCAGGACCAGGGCCACCACCCCTGAGGGGACAGGGACATCATGGGGACACCGTGGGGACAGGGACACCATGGGGACAGCGAGCAGGGACCGGCCAGGACCAGGGCCGCCACCCCTGGGGGGACACCACAGGGACAAGGCACAGCCAGAGAGGGTGAGGGGACACTGTGGGACAGTGGCACTAACCCGAGGGCCCAGGGGACACCTTGGGGACACTCTGAGGCCCTTTGGGGACAATGGCACCCACCCGAGGGCCCAAGGGACACCTTGGGGACCCTTTGCTGACACTTTGGGACAAAGGCACTCACCCAGGGGCCCAGGGGACACCTTGGGGACACTATGAGGACCCTTTGGGGACAGTGGCACTCACCCAGGGGGTGTCGCGGGACACTGAGGGGCCCAGGGGACACTCTGGGGCCCTTTGGGGACAGTGGCACTCACCCAGGGGACACCTTGGGGACACTGTGGGGCTCTTTAGGGACAGTGGCACTCACCAAGGGGCCCAGGGGACACCTTGGAGACACCTTGGGGACCCTCTGGGGCCCTCTGGGGACAGTGGCAATGTCCCTAAAGAGCCCCACAGTGTCCCCTCAGTGTCCCCTGTGTGTCCCCAATCCCTGTCCCTGTCCCCTCAGTGTCCCCTCAGTGTCCCCTGTGTGTCCCCAGTCCCTGTCCCCTGTGTGTCTCCAGTCCCTGTCCCTGTCCCCTCAGATTCCTCTCACTGACCCCTGTGTGTCCCCAGTTCTTGTCCCTGTCCCCGCAACGTCCCCTCAGTGTCCCCTGTGTGTCCCCAGTCCCTGTCCCTGTCCCCTCAGTGTCCCCTGTGTGTCCCTAATTCCTGTCCCTGTCCTCTCAGTGTCCCCTCTGTGTGCCCAATCCCTGTCCCTTTCCCCTCAGTGTCCCCTCAGTGTCCCCAGTTCTTGTCCCTGTCCCCTCAGTGTCCCTTCAGTGTCCCCTGTGTGTCCCCAGTCCCTGTCCCTGTCCCCTCAGGGTCCCCTGTGTGTCCCCAGTCCTTTTGCCCTGTGTGTCCCCAGTCCCTGTCCCTTCAGTGTCCCCTCAGTGTCCCCTGTGTGTCCTCAGTCCCTGTCCCTGTCCCTCAGTGTCCCCTGTGTGTCCTAAATCCCTGTGCCCTGTGCATCTCCTGTCCCTTAGTGTCCCAGGTGTGTCCCCAGTCCCTGTCCCTCAGTGTCCCCTGTATGTCCCCAATCCCTGTCCCCTGTGTGTTCCCTGTCCCTCAGTGTCCCCTGTGTGTCCTCAATCCCTGTCCCTGTCCCCTCAGTGTCCCCTGTGTGTCCCCAGTCCCTGTCCCTTCAGTGTCCCCTGTGTGTCCCCTCTGTGTCCCCGCAGTGTCCCCTGTGTGTCCCCAGTCTCTGTCCCTGTCCCCTCAGTGTCCCCTGTGTGTCCCCTCTGTGTCCCCGCAGTGTCCCCTGTGTGTCCCCAGTCTCTGTCCCTGTCCCCTCAGTGTCCCCTGTGTGTCCCCTCTGTGTCCCCAGTCCCTGTCCCCTCAGTGTCCCCGCAGTGTCCCCTCTGTGTCCCCAGTCCCTGTCCCTTCAGTGTCCCCTCAGTGTCCCCTGTGTGTCCCCAGTCCCTGTCCCCGTACCCGCCGTGGCCTCACGGCACTCGAGGCTCTCTCTCCTCTCGGGTCTCAGCCAGGTCCCGTTCACGAAGTGTCCGAGGTTGCGCCCGTGGGACTCCAGCCACGCCTGGGGGACAGGGGGGACACAATGCGACCCCTCCCCAGGACAGCCCGAGACCCCTCTGGGACCCCCTGAGACCCCCCGGGACCCCCCAGCCCCGGCCCAGCCCTCCCCACACCCCGAAACGACCTTGGGCCCACGGGGGGGCTTTGACCCCGACGCACCCACGGCACCCTGGGCTCCCCCCGGGACCCCCAAGACCCCCCCAGCACCCCCCCAGAACTCCCCCATCCTCACGGGACCCCCAAAACCCACCCCAATTCCCCCCCGGTGCCTCCCCCAGCCCCATTATTTCCCTCGGGACCCACCCAGACCCCTCCCGAGTCTTGAGGAAGCTCCCAAGAGCCTCCCGAGACCGCCCCAGACTCTGAGGGAACCCCCAGGACCCCCCGAGCTCCCCCCGAGCCCCCTCACAGCCTCCCCAGGACCCCCAGGGGGACCCCCAGGGCCGCCCTCACCTCGCCCGGCTCGGGCCCGCCGGGGATCGGCCCCTCCTCCATGGTGGCGAAGATTTCAGGGACCGAGGGAGCCCCGAGGGCCGCCAGAGCCGCCATCACCGCCGAGCAACCGCCGAGACGGGCGGGGCGGGCCAGAGCGGCCCCGGCAACCAACGAGATTCGCCAGAAAGGGGCCAGAGCGGCCCGGAACCACCGAGATTTGCCGGAATTGGCCAGAGCGGCACCGGAACCACCGAGATTTGCCGGAAATGGCCAGAGCGGCTTAGAAACCATTGAGATTCACCGGAAGTGGCCAGAGCGGCACCGGAACCACCGAGACTGAGCGGAAGTGGCCAGAGCGGCTGAGAAACCATTGAGATTCACCGGAAGTGGCCAGAGCGCCACCGGAACCACTGAGACTGAGCGGAAGTGGCCAGAGCGGCTTAGAAACCATTGAGATTCACCGGAAGTGGCCAGAGCGCCACCGGAACCACAGAGACTGAGCGGAAGTGGCCAGAGCGGCTCAGAAACCATTGAGATTCACCGGAAGTGGCCAGAGCGGCACCGGAACGACGGAGACTGAGCGGAAGTGGCCAGAGCGGCTCAGAAACCATTGAGATTCCCCGGAAGTGGCCAGAGCGGCACCGGAACCACCGAGACTCAGCGGAAGTGGCCAGAGCGGCTTAGAAACCATTGAGATTCACCGGAAGTGGCTAGAGCGGCACCGGAACCACCGAGACTGAGCGGAAGTGGCCAGAGCGGCTTAGAAACCATTGAGTTTCACCGGAAATGGCTGGAGCGGCTCCGGAACCACCGAGATTGAGCGGAAGTGGCCAGAGCGGCTTAGAAACCATTGAGATTTACCGGAAATGGCTAGAGCGGCTCCGGAACCACCAAGACTGAGCGGAAGTGGCCAGAGCGGCATTGAGAAACCATTGAGATTCACCGGAAGTGGCCAGAGCGGCACCTAAACCACCGACATTGCGCGGAAGTGGCCACAGCGGGGAGGGACCGGCCAGAACCAGGGCCACCACCCCTGGGGGGACAGGGACAGCATGGGGACACCGTGGGGACAGGGACACCATGGGGACAGCGAGCAGGGACCGGCCAGGACCAGGGCCGCCACCCCTGGGGGGACACCACAGGGACAAGGCACAGCCAGAGAGGGTGAGGGGACACTGTGGGACAGTGGCACTCACCCGAGACCCCAGGGGACACCTTGGGGACACCTTGGGGACACTCTGGGGCCCTTTGGGGACAATGGCACCCACCCGAGGGCCCAAGGGACACCTTGGGGACCCTTTGCTGACACTTTGGGACAATGGCACTCACCCAGGGGCCCAGGGGACACCTTGGGGACACTATGAGGACCCTTTGGGGACAGTGGCACTCACCCAGGGGGTGTCGCGGGACACTGAGGGGCCCAGGGGACACTCTGGGGCCCTTTGGGGACAGTGGCACTCACCCAGGGGACACCTTGGGGACACTGTGGGGCTCTTTAGGGACAGTGGCACTCACCAAGGGGCCCAGGGGACACCTTGGAGACACCTTGGGGACCCTCTGGGGCCCTCTGGGGACAGTGGCAATGTCCCTACAGAGCCCCACAGTGTCCCCTCAGTGTCCCCTGTGTGTCCCCAATCCCTGTCCCTGTCCCCTCAGTGTCCCCTCAGTGTCCCCTGTGTGTCCCCAGTCCCTGTCCCCTGTGTGTCTCCAGTCCCTGTCCCTGTCCCCTCAGATTCCCCTCACTGACCCCTGTGTGTCCCCAGTTCTTGTCCCTGTCCCCGCAACGTCCCCTCAGTGTCCCCTGTGTGTCCCCAGTCCCTGTCCCTGTCCCCTCAGTGTCCCCTGTGTGTCCCTAATTCCTGTCCCTGTCCTCTCAGTGTCCCCTCTGTGTGCCCAATCCCTGTCCCTTTCCCCTCAGTGTCCCCTCAGTGTCCCCAGTTCTTGTCCCTGTCCCCTCAGTGTCCCTTCAGTGTCCCCTGTGTGTCCCCAGTCCCTGTCCCTGTCCCCTCAGGGTCCCCTGTGTGTCCCCAGTCCTTTTGCCCTGTGTGTCCCCAGTCCCTGTCCCTTCAGTGTCCCCTCAGTGTCCCCTGTGTGTCCTCAGTCCCTGTCCCTGTCCCTCAGTGTCCCCTGTGTGTCCTAAATCCCTGTGCCCTGTGCATCTCCTGTCCCTTAGTGTCCCAGGTGTGTCCCCAGTCCCTGTCCCTCAGTGTCCCCTGTATGTCCCCAATCCCTGTCCCCTGTGTGTTCCCTGTCCCTCAGTGTCCCCTGTGTGTCCTCAATCCCTGTCCCTGTCCCCTCAGTGTCCCCTGTGTGTCCCCAGTCCCTGTCCCTTCAGTGTCCCCTGTGTGTCCCCTCTGTGTCCCCGCAGTGTCCCCTATGTGTCCTCAGTCTCTGTCCCTGTCCCCTCAGTGTCCCCTCTGTGTCCCCTCTGTGTCCCCAGTCCCTGTCCCCTCAGTGTCCCCGCAGTGTCCCCTCTGTGTCCCCAGTCTCTGTCCCTGTCCCCTCAGTGTCCCCTGTGTGTCCCCTCTGTGTCCCCAGTCCCTGTCCCCTCAGTGTCCCCGCAGTGTCCCCTCTGTGTCCCCAGTCCCTGTCCCTTCAGTGTCCCCTCAGTGTCCCCTGTGTGTCCCCAGTCCCTGTCCCCGTACCCGCCGTGGCCTCACGGCACTCGAGGCTCTCTCTCCTCTCGGGTCTCAGCCAGGTCCCGTTCACGAAGTGTCCGAGGTTGCGCCCGTGGGACTCCAGCCACGCCTGGGGGACAGGGGGGACACAATGGGACCCCTCCCCAGGACAGCCCGAGACCCCTCTGGGACCCCCTGAGACCCCCCGGGACCCCCCAGCCCCGGCCCAGCCCTCCCCACACCCCGAAACGACCTTGGGCCCACGGGGGGGCTTTGACCCCGACGCACCCACGGCACCCTGGGCTCCCCCCGGGACCCCCAAGACCCCCCCAGCACCCCCCCAGAACTCCCCCATCCTCACGGGACCCCCAAAACCCACCCCAATTCCCCCCCGGTGCCTCCCCCAGCCCCATTATTTCCCTCGGGACCCACCCAGACCCCTCCCGAGTCTTGAGGAAGCTCCCAAGAGCCTCCCGAGACCGCCCCAGACTCTGAGGGAACCCCCAGGACCCCCCGAGCTCCCCCCGAGCCCCCTCACAGCCTCCCCAGGACCCCCAGGGGGACCCCCAGGGCCGCCCTCACCTCGCCCGGCTCGGGCCCGCCGGGGATCGGCCCCTCCTCCATGGTGGCGAAGATTTCAGGGACCGAGGGAGCCCCGAGGGCCGCCAGAGCCGCCATCACCGCCGAGCAACCGCCGAGACGGGCGGGGCGGGCCAGAGCGGCCCCGGCAACCAACGAGATTCGCCAGAAAGGGGCCAGAGCGGCCCGGAACCACCGAGATTTGCCGGAATTGGCCAGAGCGGCACCGGAACCACCGAGATTTGCCGGAAATGGCCAGAGCGGCTTAGAAACCATTGAGATTCACCGGAAGTGGCCAGAGCGGCACCGGAACCACCGAGACTGAGCGGAAGTGGCCAGAGCGGCTGAGAAACCATTGAGATTCACCGGAAGTGGCCAGAGCGCCACCGGAACCACTGAGACTGAGCGGAAGTGGCCAGAGCGGCTTAGAAACCATTGAGATTCACCGGAAGTGGCCAGAGCGCCACCGGAACCACAGAGACTGAGCGGAAGTGGCCAGAGCGGCTCAGAAACCATTGAGATTCACCGGAAGTGGCCAGAGCGGCACCGGAACGACGGAGACTGAGCGGAAGTGGCCAGAGCGGCTCAGAAACCATTGAGATTCCCCGGAAGTGGCCAGAGCGGCACCGGAACCACCGAGACTCAGCGGAAGTGGCCAGAGCGGCTTAGAAACCATTGAGATTCACCGGAAGTGGCTAGAGCGGCACCGGAACCACCGAGACTGAGCGGAAGTGGCCAGAGCGGCTTAGAAACCATTGAGTTTCACCGGAAATGGCTGGAGCGGCTCCGGAACCACCGAGATTGAGCGGAAGTGGCCAGAGCGGCTTAGAAACCATTGAGATTTACCGGAAATGGCTAGAGCGGCTCCGGAACCACCAAGACTGAGCGGAAGTGGCCAGAGCGGCATTGAGAAACCATTGAGATTCACCGGAAGTGGCCAGAGCGGCACCTAAACCACCGACATTGCGCGGAAGTGGCCACAGCGGGGAGGGACCGGCCAGAACCAGGGCCACCACCCCTGGGGGGACAGGGACAGCATGGGGACACCGTGGGGACAGGGACACCATGGGGACAGCGAGCAGGGACCGGCCAGGACCAGGGCCGCCACCCCTGGGGGGACACCACAGGGACAAGGCACAGCCAGAGAGGGTGAGGGGACACTGTGGGACAGTGGCACTCACCCGAGACCCCAGGGGACACCTTGGGGACACCTTGGGGACACTCTGGGGCCCTTTGGGGACAATGGCACCCACCCGAGGGCCCAAGGGACACCTTGGGGACCCTTTGCTGACACTTTGGGACAATGGCACTCACCCAGGGGCCCAGGGGACACCTTGGGGACACTATGAGGACCCTTTGGGGACAGTGGCACTCACCCAGGGGGTGTCGCGGGACACTGAGGGGCCCAGGGGACACTCTGGGGCCCTTTGGGGACAGTGGCACTCACCCAGGGGACACCTTGGGGACACTGTGGGGCTCTTTAGGGACAGTGGCACTCACCAAGGGGCCCAGGGGACACCTTGGAGACACCTTGGGGACCCTCTGGGGCCCTCTGGGGACAGTGGCAATGTCCCTAAAGAGCCCCACAGTGTCCCCTCAGTGTCCCCTGTGTGTCCCCAATCCCTGTCCCTGTCCCCTCAGTGTCCCCTCAGTGTCCCCTGTGTGTCCCCAGTCCCTGTCCCCTGTGTGTCTCCAGTCCCTGTCCCTGTCCCCTCAGATTCCCCTCACTGACCCCTGTGTGTCCCCAGTTCTTGTCCCTGTCCCCGCAACGTCCCCTCAGTGTCCCCTGTGTGTCCCCAGTCCCTGTCCCTGTCCCCTCAGTGTCCCCTGTGTGTCCCTAATTCCTGTCCCTGTCCTCTCAGTGTCCCCTCTGTGTGCCCAATCCCTGTCCCTTTCCCCTCAGTGTCCCCTCAGTGTCCCCAGTTCTTGTCCCTGTCCCCTCAGTGTCCCTTCAGTGTCCCCTGTGTGTCCCCAGTCCCTGTCCCTGTCCCCTCAGGGTCCCCTGTGTGTCCCCAGTCCTTTTGCCCTGTGTGTCCCCAGTCCCTGTCCCTTCAGTGTCCCCTCAGTGTCCCCTGTGTGTCCTCAGTCCCTGTCCCTGTCCCTCAGTGTCCCCTGTGTGTCCTAAATCCCTGTGCCCTGTGCATCTCCTGTCCCTTAGTGTCCCAGGTGTGTCCCCAGTCCCTGTCCCTCAGTGTCCCCTGTATGTCCCCAATCCCTGTCCCCTGTGTGTTCCCTGTCCCTCAGTGTCCCCTGTGTGTCCTCAATCCCTGTCCCTGTCCCCTCAGTGTCCCCTGTGTGTCCCCAGTCCCTGTCCCTTCAGTGTCCCCTGTGTGTCCCCTCTGTGTCCCCGCAGTGTCCCCTATGTGTCCTCAGTCTCTGTCCCTGTCCCCTCAGTGTCCCCTCTGTGTCCCCTCTGTGTCCCCAGTCCCTGTCCCCTCAGTGTCCCCGCAGTGTCCCCTCTGTGTCCCCAGTCTCTGTCCCTGTCCCCTCAGTGTCCCCTGTGTGTCCCCTCTGTGTCCCCAGTCCCTGTCCCTTCTGTGTCCCCTCAGTGTCCCCTGTGTGTCCCCAGTCCCTGTCCCCGTACCCGCCGTGGCCTCGCGGCACTCGAGGCTCTCTCTCCTCTCGGGTCTCAGCCAGGTCCCGTTCACGAAGTGTCCGAGGTTGCGCCCGTGGGACTCCAGCCACGCCTGGGGGACAGGGGGGATACAATGCGACCCCTCCCCAGGACAGCCCGAGACCCCTCTGGGACCCCCTGAGACCCCCCGGGACCCCCCAGCCCCGGCCCAGCCCTCCCCACACCCCGAAACGACCTTGGGCCCACGGGGGGACTTTGACCCCGACGCATCCACGGCACCCTGGGCTCCCCCCGGGACCCCCAAGACCCCCCCAGGACCCCCCCAGAACTCCCCCATCCTCACGGGACCCCCAAAACCCACCCCAATTCCCCCCCGGTGCCTCCCCCAGCCCCATTATTTCCCTCGGGACCCCCCGAGACCCCTCCCGAGTCTTGAGGAAGCTCCCAAGAGCCTCCCGAGACCGCCCCAGACTCTGAGGGAACCCCCAGGACCCCCCGAGCTCCCCCCGAGCCCCCTCACAGCCTCCCCAGGACCCCCAGGGGGACCCCCAGGGCCGCCCTCACCTCGCCCGGCTCGGGCCCGCCGGGGATCGGCCCCTCCTCCATGGTGGCGAAGATTTCGGGGACCGAGGGAGCCCCGAGGGCCGCCAGAGCCGCCATCACCGCCGAGCAACCGCCGAGACGGGCGGGGCGGGCCAGAGCGGCCCCGGCAACCAACGAGATTCGCCAGAAAGGGGCCAGAGCGGCCCGGAACCACCGAGATTTGCCGGAATTGGCCAGAGCGGCACCTGAACCACCGAGATTTGCCGGAAATGGCCAGAGCGGCTTAGAAACCATTGAGATTCACCGGAAGTGGCCAGAGCGGCACCGGAACCACCGAGATTTGCCGGAAATGGCCAGAGCGGCTTAGAAACCATTGAGATTCACCGGAAGTGGCCAGAGCGGCACCGGAACGACTGAGACTGAGCGGAAGTGGCCAGAGCGGCTTAGAAACCATTGAGATTCACCGGAAGTGGCCAGAGCGCCACCGGAACAACCGAGACTGAGCGGAAGTGGCCAGAGCGGCTTAGAAACCATTGAGATTCACCGGAAGTGGCCAGAGCGGCACCGGAACCACCGAGACTGAGCGGAAGTGGCCAGAGCGGCTTAGAAACCATTGAGTTTCACCGGAAGTGGCCAGAGCGGCACCGGAACCACCGAGACTGAGCGGAAGTGGCCAGAGCGGCTTAGAAACCATTGAGTTTCACCGGAAATGGCTGGAGCGGCTCCGGAACCACCGAGATTGAGCGGAAGTGGCCAGAGCGGCTTAGAAACCATTGAGATTTACCGGAAATGGCTAGAGCGGCTCCGGAACCACCAAGACTGAGCGGAAGTGGCCAGAGCGGCATTGAGAAACCATTGAGATTCACCGGAAGTGGCCAGAGCGGCACCTAAACCACCGACATTGCGCGGAAGTGGCCACAGCGGGGAGGGACCGGCCAGAACCAGGGCCACCACCCCTGGGGGGACAGGGACACCATGGGGACACCGTGGGGACACCGTGGCGACACCGTGGCGACAGGGACACCATGGCGACAGCGAGCAGGGACCAGCCAGGACCAGGGCCACCACCCCTGAGGGGACAGGGACATCATGGGGACACCGTGGGGACAGGGACACCATGGGGACAGCGAGCAGGGACCGGCCAGGACCAGGGCCGCCACCCCTGGGGGGACACCACAGGGACAAGGCACAGCCAGAGAGGGTGAGGGGACACTGTGGGACAGTGGCACTCACCCGAGGGCCCAGGGGACACCTTGGGGACACCTTGGGGACACTCTGAGGCCCTTTGGGGACAATGGCACCCACCCGAGGGCCCAAGGGACACCTTGGGGACCCTTTGCTGACACTTTGGGACAAAGGCACTCACCCAGGGGCCCAGGGGACACCTTGGGGACACTATGAGGACCCTTTGGGGACAGTGGCACTCACCCAGGGGGTGTCGCGGGACACTGAGGGGCCCAGGGGACACTCTGGGGCCCTTTGGGGACAGTGGCACTCACCCAGGGGACACCTTGGGGACACTGTGGGGCTCTTTAGGGACAGTGGCACTCACCAAGGGGCCCAGGGGACACCTTGGAGACACCTTGGGGACCCTCTGGGGCCCTCTGGGGACAGTGGCAATGTCCCTAAAGAGCCCCACAGTGTCCCCTCAGTGTCCCCTGTGTGTCCCCAATCCCTGTCCCTGTCCCCTCAGTGTCCCCTCAGTGTCCCCTGTGTGTCCCCAGTCCCTGTCCCCTGTGTGTCTCCAGTCCCTGTCCCTGTCCCCTCAGATTCCCCTCACTGACCCCTGTGTGTCCCCAGTTCTTGTCCCTGTCCCCGCAACGTCACCTCAGTGTCCCCTGTGTGTCCCCAGTCCCTGTCCCTGTCCCCTCAGTGTCCCCTGTGTGTCCCTAATTCCTGTCCCTGTCCTCTCAGTGTCCCCTCTGTGTGCCCAATCCCTGTCCCTTTCCCCTCAGTGTCCCCTCAGTGTCCCCAGTTCTTGTCCCTGTCCCCTCAGTGTCCCTTCAGTGTCCCCTGTGTGTCCCCAGTCCCTGTCCCTGTCCCCTCAGGGTCCCCTGTGTGTCCCCAGTCCTTTTGCCCTGTGTGTCCCCAGTCCCTGTCCCTTCAGTGTCCCCTCAGTGTCCCCTGTGTGTCCTCAGTCCCTGTCCCTGTCCCTCAGTGTCCCCTGTGTGTCCTAAATCCCTGTGCCCTGTGCATCTCCTGTCCCTTAGTGTCCCAGGTGTGTCCCCAGTCCCTGTCCCTCAGTGTCCCCTGTATGTCCCCAATCCCTGTCCCCTGTGTGTTCCCTGTCCCTCAGTGTCCCCTGTGTGTCCTCAATCCCTGTCCCTGTCCCCTCAGTGTCCCCTGTGTGTCCCCAGTCCCTGTCCCTTCAGTGTCCCCTGTGTGTCCCCTCTGTGTCCCCGCAGTGTCCCCTGTGTGTCCCCAGTCTCTGTCCCTGTCCCCTCAGTGTCCCCTGTGTGTCCCCTCTGTGTCCCCGCAGTGTCCCCTGTGTGTCCCCAGTCTCTGTCCCTGTCCCCTCAGTGTCCCCTGTGTGTCCCCTCTGTGTCCCCAGTCCCTGTCCCCTCAGTGTCCCCGCAGTGTCCCCTCTGTGTCCCCAGTCCCTGTCCCTTCAGTGTCCCCTCAGTGTCCCCTGTGTGTCCCCAGTCCCTGTCCCCGTACCCGCCGTGGCCTCACGGCACTCGAGGCTCTCTCTCCTCTCGGGTCTCAGCCAGGTCCCGTTCACGAAGTGTCCGAGGTTGCGCCCGTGGGACTCCAGCCACGCCTGGGGGACAGGGGGGACACAATGGGACCCCTCCCCAGGACAGCCCGAGACCCCTCTGGGACCCCCTGAGACCCCCCGGGACCCCCCAGCCCCGGCCCAGCCCTCCCCACACCCCGAAACGACCTTGGGCCCACGGGGGGGCTTTGACCCCGACGCACCCACGGCACCCTGGGCTCCCCCCGGGACCCCCAAGACCCCCCCAGCACCCCCCCAGAACTCCCCCATCCTCACGGGACCCCCAAAACCCACCCCAATTCCCCCCCGGTGCCTCCCCCAGCCCCATTATTTCCCTCGGGACCCCCCCAGACCCCTCCCGAGTCTTGAGGAAGCTCCCAAGAGCCTCCCGAGACCGCCCCAGACTCTGAGGGAACCCCCAGGACCCCCCGAGCTCCCCCCGAGCCCCCTCACAGCCTCCCCAGGACCCCCAGGGGGACCCCCAGGGCCGCCCTCACCTCGCCCGGCTCAGGCCCGCCGGGGATCGGCCCCTCCTCCATGGTGGCGAAGATTTCGGGGACCGAGGGAGCCCCGAGGGCCGCCAGAGCCGCCATCACCGCCGAGCAACCGCCGAGACGGGCGGGGCGGGCCAGAGCGGCCCCGGCAACCAACGAGATTCGCCAGAAAGGGGCCAGAGCGGCCCGGAACCACCGAGATTTGCCGGAATTGGCCAGAGCGGCACCGGAACCACCGAGATTTGCCGGAAATGGCCAGAGCGGCTTAGAAACCATTGAGATTCACCGGAAGTGGCCAGAGCGGCACCGGAACCACCGAGACTGAGCAGAAGTGGCCAGAGCGGCTGAGAAACCATTGAGATTCACCGGAAGTGGCCAGAGCGCCACCGGAACCACTGAGACTGAGCGGAAGTGGCCAGAGCGGCTTAGAAACCATTGAGATTCACCGGAAGTGGCCAGAGCGCCACCGGAACAACCGAGACTGAGCGGAAGTGGCCAGAGCGGCTTAGAAACCATTGAGATTCACCGGAAGTGGCCAGAGCGGCACCGGAACCACCGAGACTGAGCGGTAGTGGCCAGAGCGGCTTAGAAACCATTGAGATTCACCGGAAGTGGCCAGAGCGCCACCGGAACCACCGAGACTGAGCGGAAGTGGCCAGAGCGGCTTAGAAACCATTGAGATTCACCGGAAGTGGCCAGAGCGGCACCGGAACCACCGAGACTGAGCGGAAGTGGCCAGAGCGGCTTAGAAACCATTGAGTTTCACCGGAAATGGCTGGAGCGGCTCCGGAACCACCGAGATTGAGCGGAAGTGGCCAGAGCGGCTTAGAAACCATTGAGATTTACCGGAAATGGCTAGAGCGGCTCCGGAACCACCAAGACTGAGCGGAAGTGGCCGGAGCGGCATTGAGAAACCATTGAGATTCACCGGAAGTGGCCAGAGCGGCACCTAAACCACCGACATTGCGCGGAAGTGGCCACAGCGGGGAGGGACCGGCCAGAACCAGGGCCACCACCCCTGGGGGGACAGGGACACCATGGGGACACCGTGGGGACACCGTGGCGACACCGTGGCGACAGGGACACCATGGCGACAGCGAGCAGGGACCAGCCAGGACCAGGGCCACCACCCCTGAGGGGACAGGGACATCATGGGGACACCATGGGGACAGGGACACCATGGGGACAGCGAGCAGGGACCGGCCAGGACCAGGGCCGCCACCCCTGGGGGGACACCACAGGGACAAGGCACAGCCAGAGAGGGTGAGGGGACACTGTGGGACAGTGGCACTCACCCGAGGGCCCAGGGGACACCTTGGGGACACCTTGGGGACACTCTGAGGCCCTTTGGGGACAATGGCACCCACCCGAGGGCCCAAGGGACACCTTGGGGACCCTTTGCTGACACTTTGGGACAAAGGCACTCACCCAGGGGCCCAGGGGACACCTTGGGGACACTATGAGGACCCTTTGGGGACAGTGGCACTCACCCAGGGGGTGTCGCGGGACACTGAGGGGCCCAGGGGACACTCTGGGGCCCTTTGGGGACAGTGGCACTCACCCAGGGGACACCTTGGGGACACTGTGGGGCTCTTTAGGGACAGTGGCACTCACCAAGGGGCCCAGGGGACACCTTGGAGACACCTTGGGGACCCTCTGGGGCCCTCTGGGGACAGTGGCAATGTCCCTAAAGAGCCCCACAGTGTCCCCTCAGTGTCCCCTGTGTGTCCCCAATCCCTGTCCCTGTCCCCTCAGTGTCCCCTCAGTGTCCCCTGTGTGTCCCCAGTCCCTGTCCCCTGTGTGTCTCCAGTCCCTGTCCCTGTCCCCTCAGATTCCTCTCACTGACCCCTGTGTGTCCCCAGTTCTTGTCCCTGTCCCCGCAACGTCACCTCAGTGTCCCCTGTGTGTCCCCAGTCCCTGTCCCTGTCCCCTCAGTGTCCCCTGTGTGTCCCTAATTCCTGTCCCTGTCCTCTCAGTGTCCCCTCTGTGTGCCCAATCCCTGTCCCTTTCCCCTCAGTGTCCCCTCAGTGTCCCCAGTTCTTGTCCCTGTCCCCTCAGTGTCCCTTCAGTGTCCCCTGTGTGTCCCCAGTCCCTGTCCCTGTCCCCTCAGGGTCCCCTGTGTGTCCCCAGTCCTTTTGCCCTGTGTGTCCCCAGTCCCTGTCCCTTCAGTGTCCCCTCAGTGTCCCCTGTGTGTCCTCAGTCCCTGTCCCTGTCCCTCAGTGTCCCCTGTGTGTCCTAAATCCCTGTGCCCTGTGCATCTCCTGTCCCTTAGTGTCCCAGGTGTGTCCCCAGTCCCTGTCCCTCAGTGTCCCCTGTATGTCCCCAATCCCTGTCCCCTGTGTGTTCCCTGTCCCTCAGTGTCCCCTGTGTGTCCTCAATCCCTGTCCCTGTCCCCTCAGTGTCCCCTGTGTGTCCCCAGTCCCTGTCCCTTCAGTGTCCCCTGTGTGTCCCCTCTGTGTCCCCGCAGTGTCCCCTGTGTGTCCCCAGTCTCTGTCCCTGTCCCCTCAGTGTCCCCTGTGTGTCCCCTCTGTGTCCCCGCAGTGTCCCCTGTGTGTCCCCAGTCTCTGTCCCTGTCCCCTCAGTGTCCCCTGTGTGTCCCCTCTGTGTCCCCAGTCCCTGTCCCCTCAGTGTCCCCGCAGTGTCCCCTCTGTGTCCCCAGTCCCTGTCCCTTCAGTGTCCCCTCAGTGTCCCCTGTGTGTCCCCAGTCCCTGTCCCCGTACCCGCCGTGGCCTCACGGCACTCGAGGCTCTCTCTCCTCTCGGGTCTCAGCCAGGTCCCGTTCACGAAGTGTCCGAGGTTGCGCCCGTGGGACTCCAGCCACGCCTGGGGGACAGGGGGGACACAATGGGACCCCTCCCCAGGACAGCCCGAGACCCCTCTGGGACCCCCTGAGACCCCCCGGGACCCCCCAGCCCCGGCCCAGCCCTCCCCACACCCCGAAACGACCTTGGGCCCACGGGGGGGCTTTGACCCCGACGCACCCACGGCACCCTGGGCTCCCCCCGGGACCCCCAAGACCCCCCCAGCACCCCCCCAGAACTCCCCCATCCTCACGGGACCCCCAAAACCCACCCCAATTCCCCCCCGGTGCCTCCCCCAGCCCCATTATTTCCCTCGGGACCCACCCAGACCCCTCCCGAGTCTTGAGGAAGCTCCCAAGAGCCTCCCGAGACCGCCCCAGACTCTGAGGGAACCCCCAGGACCCCCCGAGCTCCCCCCGAGCCCCCTCACAGCCTCCCCAGGACCCCCAGGGGGACCCCCAGGGCCGCCCTCACCTCGCCCGGCTCGGGCCCGCCGGGGATCGGCCCCTCCTCCATGGTGGCGAAGATTTCAGGGACCGAGGGAGCCCCGAGGGCCGCCAGAGCCGCCATCACCGCCGAGCAACCGCCGAGACGGGCGGGGCGGGCCAGAGCGGCCCCGGCAACCAACGAGATTCGCCAGAAAGGGGCCAGAGCGGCCCGGAACCACCGAGATTTGCCGGAATTGGCCAGAGCGGCACCGGAACCACCGAGATTTGCCGGAAATGGCCAGAGCGGCTTAGAAACCATTGAGATTCACCGGAAGTGGCCAGAGCGGCACCGGAACCACCGAGACTGAGCGGAAGTGGCCAGAGCGGCTGAGAAACCATTGAGATTCACCGGAAGTGGCCAGAGCGCCACCGGAACCACCGAGATTTGCCGGAAATGGCCAGAGCGGCTTAGAAACCATTGAGATTCACCGGAAGTGGCCAGAGCGCCACCGGAACCACTGAGACTGAGCGGAAGTGGCCAGAGCGGCTTAGAAACCATTGAGATTCACCGGAAGTGGCCAGAGCGCCACCGGAACGACGGAGACTGAGCGGAAGTGGCCAGAGCGGCTCAGAAACCATTGAGATTCCCCGGAAGTGGCCAGAGCGGCACCGGAACCACCGAGACTCAGCGGAAGTGGCCAGAGCGGCTTAGAAACCATTGAGATTCACCGGAAGTGGCTAGAGCGGCACCGGAACCACCGAGACTGAGCGGAAGTGGCCAGAGCGGCTTAGAAACCATTGAGTTTCACCGGAAATGGCTGGAGCGGCTCCGGAACCACCGAGATTGAGCGGAAGTGGCCAGAGCGGCTTAGAAACCATTGAGATTTACCGGAAATGGCTAGAGCGGCTCCGGAACCACCAAGACTGAGCGGAAGTGGCCAGAGCGGCATTGAGAAACCATTGAGATTCACCGGAAGTGGCCAGAGCGGCACCTAAACCACCGACATTGCGCGGAAGTGGCCACAGCGGGGAGGGACCGGCCAGAACCAGGGCCACCACCCCTGGGGGGACAGGGACACCATGGGGACACCGTGGGGACACCGTGGCGACACCGTGGCGACAGGGACACCATGGCGACAGCGAGCAGGGACCAGCCAGGACCAGGGCCACCACCCCTGAGGGGACAGGGACAGCATGGGGACACCGTGGGGACAGGGACACCATGGGGACAGCGAGCAGGGACCGGCCAGGACCAGGGCCGCCACCCCTGGGGGGACACCACAGGGACAAGGCACAGCCAGAGAGGGTGAGGGGACACTGTGGGACAGTGGCACTCACCCGAGACCCCAGGGGACACCTTGGGGACACCTTGGGGACACTCTGGGGCCCTTTGGGGACAATGGCACCCACCCGAGGGCCCAAGGGACACCTTGGGGACCCTTTGCTGACACTTTGGGACAATGGCACTCACCCAGGGGCCCAGGGGACACCTTGGGGACACTATGAGGACCCTTTGGGGACAGTGGCACTCACCCAGGGGGTGTCGCGGGACACTGAGGGGCCCAGGGGACACTCTGGGGCCCTTTGGGGACAGTGGCACTCACCCAGGGGACACCTTGGGGACACTGTGGGGCTCTTTAGGGACAGTGGCACTCACCAAGGGGCCCAGGGGACACCTTGGAGACACCTTGGGGACCCTCTGGGGCCCTCTGGGGACAGTGGCAATGTCCCTAAAGAGCCCCACAGTGTCCCCTCAGTGTCCCCTGTGTGTCCCCAATCCCTGTCCCTGTCCCCTCAGTGTCCCCTCAGTGTCCCCTGTGTGTCCCCAGTCCCTGTCCCCTGTGTGTCTCCAGTCCCTGTCCCTGTCCCCTCAGATTCCCCTCACTGACCCCTGTGTGTCCCCAGTTCTTGTCCCTGTCCCCGCAACGTCCCCTCAGTGTCCCCTGTGTGTCCCCAGTCCCTGTCCCTGTCCCCTCAGTGTCCCCTGTGTGTCCCTAATTCCTGTCCCTGTCCTCTCAGTGTCCCCTCTGTGTGCCCAATCCCTGTCCCTTTCCCCTCAGTGTCCCCTCAGTGTCCCCAGTTCTTGTCCCTGTCCCCTCAGTGTCCCTTCAGTGTCCCCTGTGTGTCCCCAGTCCCTGTCCCTGTCCCCTCAGGGTCCCCTGTGTGTCCCCAGTCCTTTTGCCCTGTGTGTCCCCAGTCCCTGTCCCTTCAGTGTCCCCTCAGTGTCCCCTGTGTGTCCTCAGTCCCTGTCCCTGTCCCTCAGTGTCCCCTGTGTGTCCTAAATCCCTGTGCCCTGTGCATCTCCTGTCCCTTAGTGTCCCAGGTGTGTCCCCAGTCCCTGTCCCTCAGTGTCCCCTGTATGTCCCCAATCCCTGTCCCCTGTGTGTCCCCAGTCCCTGTCCCTTCAGTGTCCCCTGTGTGTCCCCTCTGTGTCCCCGCAGTGTCCCCTATGTGTCCTCAGTCTCTGTCCCTGTCCCCTCAGTGTCCCCTCTGTGTCCCGTCTGTGTCCCCAGTCCCTGTCCCCTCAGTGTCCCCGCAGTGTCCCCTCTGTGTCCCCAGTCTCTGTCCCTGTCCCCTCAGTGTCCCCTGTGTGTCCCCTCTGTGTCCCCAGTCCCTGTCCCTTCTGTGTCCCCTCAGTGTCCCCTGTGTGTCCCCAGTCCCTGTCCCCGTACCCGCCGTGGCCTCGCGGCACTCGAGGCTCTCTCTCCTCTCGGGTCTCAGCCAGGTCCCGTTCACGAAGTGTCCGAGGTTGCGCCCGTGGGACTCCAGCCACGCCTGGGGGACAGGGGGGATACAATGCGACCCCTCCCCAGGACAGCCCGAGACCCCTCTGGGACCCCCTGAGACCCCCCGGGACCCCCCAGCCCCGGCCCAGCCCTCCCCACACCCCGAAACGACCTTGGGCCCACGGGGGGACTTTGACCCCGACGCATCCACGGCACCCTGGGCTCCCCCCGGGACCCCCAAGACCCCCCCAGGACCCCCCCAGAACTCCCCCATCCTCACGGGACCCCCAAAACCCACCCCAATTCCCCCCCGGTGCCTCCCCCAGCCCCATTATTTCCCTCGGGACCCCCCGAGACCCCTCCCGAGTCTTGAGGAAGCTCCCAAGAGCCTCCCGAGACCGCCCCAGACTCTGAGGGAACCCCCAGGACCCCCCGAGCTCCCCCCGAGCCCCCTCACAGCCTCCCCAGGACCCCCAGGGGGACCCCCAGGGCCGCCCTCACCTCGCCCGGCTCGGGCCCGCCGGGGATCGGCCCCTCCTCCATGGTGGCGAAGATTTCGGGGACCGAGGGAGCCCCGAGGGCCGCCAGAGCCGCCATCACCGCCGAGCAACCGCCGAGACGGGCGGGGCGGGCCAGAGCGGCCCCGGCAACCAACGAGATTCGCCAGAAAGGGGCCAGAGCGGCCCGGAACCACCGAGATTTGCCGGAATTGGCCAGAGCGGCACCGGAACCACCGAGATTTGCCGGAAATGGCCAGAGCGGCTTAGAAACCATTGAGATTCACCGGAAGTGGCCAGAGCGGCACCGGAACCACCGAGACTGAGCGGAAGTGGCCAGAGCGGCTGAGAAACCATTGAGATTCACCGGAAGTGGCCAGAGCGCCACCGGAACCACTGAGACTGAGCGGAAGTGGCCAGAGCGGCTTAGAAACCATTGAGATTCACCGGAAGTGGCCAGAGCGCCACCGGAACCACAGAGACTGAGCGGAAGTGGCCAGAGCGGCTCAGAAACCATTGAGATTCACCGGAAGTGGCCAGAGCGGCACCGGAACGACGGAGACTGAGCGGAAGTGGCCAGAGCGGCTCAGAAACCATTGAGATTCCCCGGAAGTGGCCAGAGCGGCACCGGAACCACCGAGACTCAGCGGAAGTGGCCAGAGCGGCTTAGAAACCATTGAGATTCACCGGAAGTGGCTAGAGCGGCACCGGAACCACCGAGACTGAGCGGAAGTGGCCAGAGCGGCTTAGAAACCATTGAGTTTCACCGGAAATGGCTGGAGCGGCTCCGGAACCACCGAGATTGAGCGGAAGTGGCCAGAGCGGCTTAGAAACCATTGAGATTTACCGGAAATGGCTAGAGCGGCTCCGGAACCACCAAGACTGAGCGGAAGTGGCCAGAGCGGCATTGAGAAACCATTGAGATTCACCGGAAGTGGCCAGAGCGGCACCTAAACCACCGACATTGCGCGGAAGTGGCCACAGCGGGGAGGGACCGGCCAGAACCAGGGCCACCACCCCTGGGGGGACAGGGACACCATGGGGACACCGTGGGGACACCGTGGCGACACCGTGGCGACAGGGACACCATGGCGACAGCGAGCAGGGACCAGCCAGGACCAGGGCCACCACCCCTGAGGGGACAGGGACAGCATGGGGACACCGTGGGGACAGGGACACCATGGGGACAGCGAGCAGGGACCGGCCAGGACCAGGGCCGCCACCCCTGGGGGGACACCACAGGGACAAGGCACAGCCAGAGAGGGTGAGGGGACACTGTGGGACAGTGGCACTCACCCGAGAGCCCAGGGGACACCTTGGGGACACCTTGGGGACACTCTGGGGCCCTTTGGGGACAATGGCACCCACCCGAGGGCCCAAGGGACACCTTGGGGACCCTTTGCTGACACTTTGGGACAATGGCACTCACCCAGGGGCCCAGGGGACACCTTGGGGACACTATGAGGACCCTTTGGGGACAGTGGCACTCACCCAGGGGGTGTCGCGGGACACTGAGGGGCCCAGGGGACACTCTGGGGCCCTTTGGGGACAGTGGCACTCACCCAGGGGACACCTTGGGGACACTGTGGGGCTCTTTAGGGACAGTGGCACTCACCAAGGGGCCCAGGGGACACCTTGGAGACACCTTGGGGACCCTCTGGGGCCCTCTGGGGACAGTGGCAATGTCCCTAAAGAGCCCCACAGTGTCCCCTCAGTGTCCCCTGTGTGTCCCCAATCCCTGTCCCTGTCCCCTCAGTGTCCCCTCAGTGTCCCCTGTGTGTCCCCAGTCCCTGTCCCCTGTGTGTCTCCAGTCCCTGTCCCTGTCCCCTCAGATTCCCCTCACTGACCCCTGTGTGTCCCCAGTTCTTGTCCCTGTCCCCGCAACGTCCCCTCAGTGTCCCCTGTGTGTCCCCAGTCCCTGTCCCTGTCCCCTCAGTGTCCCCTGTGTGTCCCTAATTCCTGTCCCTGTCCTCTCAGTGTCCCCTCTGTGTGCCCAATCCCTGTCCCTTTCCCCTCAGTGTCCCCTCAGTGTCCCCAGTTCTTGTCCCTGTCCCCTCAGTGTCCCTTCAGTGTCCCCTGTGTGTCCCCAGTCCCTGTCCCTGTCCCCTCAGGGTCCCCTGTGTGTCCCCAGTCCTTTTGCCCTGTGTGTCCCCAGTCCCTGTCCCTTCAGTGTCCCCTCAGTGTCCCCTGTGTGTCCTCAGTCCCTGTCCCTGTCCCTCAGTGTCCCCTGTGTGTCCTAAATCCCTGTGCCCTGTGCATCTCCTGTCCCTTAGTGTCCCAGGTGTGTCCCCAGTCCCTGTCCCTCAGTGTCCCCTGTATGTCCCCAATCCCTGTCCCCTGTGTGTTCCCTGTCCCTCAGTGTCCCCTGTGTGTCCTCAATCCCTGTCCCTGTCCCCTCAGTGTCCCCTGTGTGTCCCCAGTCCCTGTCCCTTCAGTGTCCCCTGTGTGTCCCCTCTGTGTCCCCGCAGTGTCCCCTGTGTGTCCCCAGTCTCTGTCCCTGTCCCTTCAGTGTCCCCTGTGTGTCCCCTCTGTGTCCCCAGTCCCTGTCCCCTCAGTGTCCCCGCAGTGTCCCCTCTGTGTCCCCAGTCCCTGTCCCTTCAGTGTCCCCTCAGTGTCCCCTGTGTGTCCCCAGTCCCTGTCCCCGTACCCGCCGTGGCCTCACGGCACTCGAGGCTCTCTCTCCTCTCGGGTCTCAGCCAGGTCCCGTTCACGAAGTGTCCGAGGTTGCGCCCGTGGGACTCCAGCCACGCCTGGGGGACAGGGGGGACACAATGGGACCCCTCCCCAGGACAGCCCGAGACCCCTCTGGGACCCCCTGAGACCCCCCGGGACCCCCCAGCCCCGGCCCAGCCCTCCCCACACCCCGAAACGACCTTGGGCCCACGGGGGGGCTTTGACCCCGACGCACCCACGGCACCCTGGGCTCCCCCCGGGACCCCCAAGACCCCCCCAGGACCCCCCCAGAACTCCCCCATCCTCACGGGACCCCCAAAACCCACCCCAATTCCCCCCCGGTGCCTCCCCCAGCCCCATTATTTCCCTCGGGACCCCCCCAGACCCCTCCCGAGTCTTGAGGAAGCTCCCAAGAGCCTCCCGAGACCGCCCCAGACTCTGAGGGAACCCCCAGGACCCCCCGAGCTCCCCCCGAGCCCCCTCACAGCCTCCCCAGGACCCCCAGGGGGACCCCCAGGGCCGCCCTCACCTCGCCCGGCTCGGGCCCGCCGGGGATCGGCCCCTCCTCCATGGTGGCGAAGATTTCGGGGACCGAGGGAGCCCCGAGGGCCGCCAGAGCCGCCATCACCGCCGAGCAACCGCCGAGACGGGCGGGGCGGGCCAGAGCGGCACCGGCAACCAACGAGATTCGCCAGAAAGGGGCCAGAGCGGCCCGGAACCACCGAGATTTGCCGGAATTGGCCAGAGCGGCACCTGAACCACCGAGATTTGCCGGAAATGGCCAGAGCGGCTTAGAAACCATTGAGATTCACCGGAAGTGGCCAGAGCGGCACCGGAACCACCGAGACTGAGCGGAAGTGGCCAGAGCGGCTTAGAAACCATTGAGATTCACCGGAAGTGGCCAGAGCGCCACCGGAACGACGGAGACTGAGCGGAAGTGGCCAGAGTGGCTCAGACACCATTGAGATTCACCGGAAGTGGCCAGAGCGCCACCGGAACCACAGAGACTGAGCGGAAGTGGCCAGAGCGGCTTAGAAAGCATTGAGATTCACCGGAAGTGGCCAGAGCGGCACCGGAACCACCGAGACTGAGCGGAAGTGGCCAGAGCGGCTTAGAAACCATTGAGATTCACCGGAAGTGGCCAGAGCGCCACCGGAACCACCGAGACTGAGCGGAAGTGGCCAGAGCGGCTTAGAAACCATTGAGATTCACCGGTAATGGCTAGAGCGGCACCGGAACCACCGAGACTGAGCGGAAGTGGCCAGAGCGGCTCAGATACCATTGAGATTCCCCGGAAAGTGCCAGAGCGGCACCGGAACCATTGAGTCTTAGCGGAAGTGGCCGGAGCGGCTTAGAAACCATTGAGATTCACCGGATTAGGCCAGAGCGGTACCGGAACCACTGAGATTGAACGGAAGTGGCCAGAGCGGCTTGGAAACCATTGAGATTATCCAGAAATGGCTAGAGTGGGACCGGAACCACTGAGATTGAACGGAAGTGGCCAGAGCGGCTTAGAAACCATTGAGTTTTACCGGAAGTGGCTAGAGCGGCACCGGAACCACCGAGCCTAGGCGGAAGATGCCAGAGCTGCCTCGATAACCATGGGGACGGGTCCGCGCCGGAAGCGGAAGTGGCGGGCGGTGCACGCGCGGTGAGGGCCGCCCGGCGGGGCCCGGAGCGGTTTCGGGGCTCCCGGGCGGTCCCGGGCGGTTCTCGGGGGGTCCCGGAGCTCTCGCGTCCCTCCGGCCATGGCGGACCCGTCGCTGCTCTCGGCCGAGCTGGAGGCGGACGAGGAGGAGGAGGCGGCGGCGCTGCGGCGGCTGCTGCTGCAGGTGTGGCCCGGGGCCGGTGCCGGTTCCGCTGCCGGTGCCGGTGCCGGTTCTGACCCTCTCGGTTCCCGCAGGTGGCCCCGGACCCTGAGGAGGCGCCGAGCGCCGGCCCCGCCCGGGCCGTGACCCCGCAGCCGGGTACGGGGCTCGGGGGTATTTTGGGGGCTCGCGGGGATTTTGGGGGCCTCTCTTGGATTTGGGGGTGCTCCGTTGGATTCCTCTCCCCTCAGGCCTGGGTGGCAAGACCCGCGCGGCGGGCGGGGGTCCCAAGGTGCATTTTTGGGGGGGTTTCTGTGGATTTTGGTGCATTTTCCCCCCAGGTTTCTGCGTGAAGACCCGCGCGGCGGGCGGGGGTCCCAAGGTGCATTTTGGGGGTGTTTCTCTGGATTTTGGTGCGTTTTCCCCCCAGGTTTCTGTGTCAAGACGCGCGCGGCGGGCGGGGGTCCCAAGGTGTTCCTCAACGTTTGCCATTCGCCCGCGGTGCCGCCCCCGCCGCCCGTGCCCCCCCCGGGGCTGCAGCGGCTCCTGCGGGACCCCCCCGGGCCCGGCGGCGCCTTCCGCATCCCCATGAGCCTGGGGGAGCCGCACGCCGAGCTGGACCGAGGTCAGCGACCCCTCCCCAAATACCCCCCGCGACAGGGACCCCGCCCCAAAATACCCATCCACCCCAGAGACCCCGCCCCAAAATACCCCCCCGCCCCAGAGACCCCGCCCCAAAATACCCCCCCACCCCAGAGACCCCGCCCCAAAATACCCCACCCAAAAACCCCATCCCAAAATACCCCCCCTAAAAACCCCATGCCAATATACCCTCCCAACAGAGATCCCTCCCCAAAATACACCCCCTCCCCCCCAGAGACCCCTCCCCAAAATACCCCCCCGACCCTGCTGTGACCCCGCAGGGGGAAGGGGCTGCACGGCCTACGACGTGGTGGTGAACTCGGGATTCTTCAGGACACTCAAGGTGGGGCTGGGGGCATCAAATGGGGTCTGGGGGCTTCTAGGGGTGAACTCGGGATCCTTCAGGACACTCAAGGTGGGGCTGGGGGCCCTAAATGGGGTCTGGGGGCTCATGGGGGTGAACTCGGGGTTCTTCAGGATGCCCAAGGTGGGGCCGGGGGCATTAAATGGGGGTCTGGGGGCTCCTTGGGGGGCTCAGGGTGTGAATTGGGTCTGGGGTCTCTCTGTGCAGGGTCAGGGTGTGAATTGGGTCTGGGGTCTCTCTGGGGAGGGCTTAGGGTGTGAATTGGGTCTGGGGGCTCCTTGGGGGGCTCAGGGTGTGAATTGGGTCTGGGGTTTCTCTGTGGAGGGTTCAGGGTGTGAATTGGGTCTGGGGTCTCTCTGGGGAGAGTCAGGGTGTGAATTGGGTCTGGGGTCTCTTTGGTGAGGCCTGATGGTGTGAATTGAGTCTGGGGTCTCCTTGTGGAGGACTCAGGGTGTGAATTGGGTCTGGGGTTTCTCTGGGGAGGGTCAGGGTGTGAATTGGGTCTGGGGTCTCTCTGGGGAGAGTCAGGGTGTGAATTGGGTCTGGGGTCTCTTTGGTGAGGCCTGATGGTGTGAATTGGGTCTGGGGTCTCCTTGTGGAGGACTCAGGGTGTGAATTGGGTCTGGGGTTTCTCTGGGGAGGGTCAGGGTGTGAATTGGGTCTGGGGTCTCTCTGGGCAGGGTCAGGGTGTGAATTGGGTCTGGGGTCTCTTGGTGGAGAGCTCAGGGTGTGCATTGGGCCTGGGGTCTCTTTGGTGAGGGCTCAGGGTGTGCATTGGGTCTGGGGTCTCTCTGTGGAGGGCTGATGGTGTGAATTGGGTCTGGGGTCTCTCTGGGGAGGGCTCAGGCTGTGGATTGGGTCTGGGGTCTCTCTGGGGAGGGCTCAGGGTGTGAATTGGGTCTGGGGTCTGCAGGCCGACCCCCTGTACCTGGAGTTCTTCCTGACCGTGGCCCTGGAGGGGCTCTCGGACAAGTACGGGGTGGAGCTGGAGCTCACCGGTGAGTCTGGGGGCTCTGGGGGGGAGACCCCTCCCCAAATTACCCCAGACCCCCCGGGACCCCTCCCCAAATTACCCCTGACCCCCGGGACCCTCCCCGCAATAACCCCGGACCCCTCCCCGCAATAACCTGGGACCCCTCCCCACAATAACCCCGGACCCCTCCCCAAACTACCCCTGACCACCAGGGACCCCTCCCCAAATTACCCCTGACCCCCGGGACCCCTCCCCGCAATAACCCGGGACCCCTCCCCAAATTACCCCTGACCCACCGGGACCCCTCCCCACAATAACCCCGGGACTCCTCCCCACAATGACCCCGGACCCCTCCCCAGTTGCCCCAGGCTGGCGCGTGCCGCGGAACCGGCGCTGCCCGGGACCCCCGGGACCCCTCCCCACAATAATCCTGGACCCCTCCCCACAATGACCCCAGACCCCTCCCCACAATAATCCCGGACCCCTCCCCACAATAACCCGGGACCCCTCCCCACAATAACCTGGGACCCCTCCCCAATTGCCAGGCTGGCGCTTGCTGCGGAACCAGCGCTGCCCGGGACCCCTCCCCACAATAACCCGGGACCCCTCCCCACAATAACTCAGGACCCCTCCCCAATTTCCCCAGGCTGGCGCGTGCTGCGGAACCGGCGCTGCCCGGGACCCTGGGACCCCTCCCCACAATGACCCCGGACCCCTCCCCAGTTGCCCCAGGCTGGCGCATGCTGCGGAACCGGCGCTGCCCGGGACCCCCGGGACCCCTCCCCACAATGACCCAGGACTCCTCCCCACAATGACCCGGGACCCCTCCCCACAATAACCCAGGACTCCTCCCCACAATGACCCCGGACCCCTCCCCACAATGACCCCGGACCCCTCCCCAGGCTGGCGCGTGCTGCGGAACCGGCGCTGCCTCGGCTCCATCGCGGCCCAGAACATCCGGGCGCGACCCCCGCCCCGCATCCAGGAGCTGCCGGGGTGAGCGGGACCCCTCCCCAAATTAACCAAAACATCCCTGGGACCCCCGGGACCCCTCCCCAAATACCCCAAACACACCCAGGGCCCCCCAGCCTGACCCCAGCCCCGCACCCAGGAGCTGCCGGGGTGACGGGGACCCCCGGGACCCCTCCCCAAAAGCCACGGAGACCCCCGGGCCGCCCCCGTTCGTGGTCGTGGCCTCGCCTTCGGCTGAGGAGCCGCGGGAGCTGCAGGCGAGGGTGCACCTGGGACAGGTGGGGAGCGGGGGGCAATGGGGGGACTGGGGGGCAATGGGGGGACTGGGGGGATACTGGGGGGGCAATGGAGAAACTGAAGGGAACGGGGGGGGCAGGGATGGGAACTGAGGGGGACTGAGGATACTGAGAGGGACTGGGGGGGGCAACTGGGGATATTGGGGATACTGGGGGAGACTGGGGGCAACTGGGGATACTGGGGATGGTGGGAGGGACTGGGACGGAACTAGGGTCAACTGGGAGGAACTGGGATGGGAACTGGGGGGACTGGGACGGGATTGGGGGGCACTGGGACGGACTGGAGGGCACTGGGATGAGCTGGGGGGCACTGGGGGCTGTGCTGGGAGGGGATTGGGGGGGGAACTGGGGGTACTGGGAGGGGTTTGGGGGGGTACTGGGATGAGCTGGGGGGCACTGGGGGCTGTGCTGGGAGGGGTCTCCACCGTGCTTGGCCGGGGTCGGGGCCGCAGTGGGCGTGCCGTCACTGTGGCCCCGCCCAGGAGGGGGCGGGCTCTCTGTGGCTGGGGCTGAGCGAGGAGCGGCTGCTGCTGCTGCGCCCCGCGCCGCCGCCGGGGGGCGCTCCCGGGGCCGCCCCGGGCCGCCAGGGGGCGCTGCTGGAGCTGGGGCTGCCGCTGCGCATGCGCGCCGACCCCGCGCGGTGCCGCGCGCGCTTCCACCGCCGCTCCAAGGTAACCATGGCAACCGCAGGGGAGGGACACGCCCCCTCCCCACCGGGGACACGCCCCCTCCCACCGGGGGCACGCCCCTTCCCACCGGGGACGCGCCCCCTCGCTGACCCTGTGGCCGCGCCCCCCCCGCAGGTTCTCTCGGTGACGATGCCGCTGCTGAGGGCGTGAGGGAGCCCCGGGAAAACCGCCAGGAGACCCCCAAAATCCCAGCCGGGACCCCCCGAAACACCCACCCGGGATCCCCCGAAACACCCACACGGGACCCCCCAAAAAGCCCACCCGGGACCCCCCAAAATCCCACCCGGGACCCCCCCGAAACACCCACCCGGGACCCCCCAAAAAACCCACCCGGGACCCCCCGAAACACCCACACGGGACCCCCCAAAAAGCCCACACGGGACCCCCCAAAATCCCACCCGGGACCCCAAAAAACCCACCCGGGACCCCCCGAAACACCCACCCGGGACACCCCAAATAACCCACCCGGGACCCCCCCAAAATCCCACCCGGACCCCCCAGGACCCCCAGACCTCTTTGGGGCCGCTCTCAGGATGCTCCTGAGCCCCCCCAGCCACTCAGGGATGCCCCCAGGATTGTCCAGGACCCCCCCGACCCCTCCCGACCCCTCAGCCCCCTCCCCTTCCCATTTTTGGTACCAAACCCCCCAATAAAAGGCAAACCGTTATCCCGTGCTCTGATTGGTCCGTGCGCCCCCCCCCGGCGCAGGGGGATTTGGGGGGGGCCGGGGGGGATTTGGGGGATTTAGGGCTGATCCGGGCCGGGGGAGCCGGGGGGGGCGCCCAGAGCTGCCCGGGAGCGGCGCCGGGAGCGGCGCGGGGGAATTTGGGGGGGGGTCCCGGGGGTCCCGCGGTGATGGTGGAGCCCTGAGGCGGCGATGGAGTTCAACAGGGAGGAGTTCAGGAGGCAGCTGGGGGCCGGGCTGGGCCGGCTGCACCGGTGAGACCCCCGGGCTTGGGGAGGGGTCCTGGGGGGGATATGGGGGTCTGGGGGCTGGGCTGGGCCGGCTGCACCGGCGAGACCCCCGGGATGGAACTGGGGAGGGGTCCTGGGGGGGATATGGGGGTCTGGGGGGTCACTGGGGCTGGGCTGGGCCAGCTGCACCGGTGAGACCCCCGGGGTGGGGATGGGGAGGGGTCCTGGGGGGGCTGCACCGGTGAGACCCCCAGGATGGGGATGGGGAGGGGTCCTGGGGGGGATATGGGGGTCTGGGGGGTCACTGGGGCTGGGCTGGGCCGGCTGCACTGCGAGACCCCCGGGATGGGGCTGGGGAGGGGTCCTGGGGGGGGGCTGCACCGGTGAGACCCCCAGGCTTGGGGAGGGTCTGTTGAGGTTTGGGGGGGGTCGGGTTTTCTGGAAGGATTTGAGGGGGGTCGCGTTTTCCAGGGGCTTTTGGGGTCGGGTTTTCCGGGGGGGTTTGGGGGTCTCGGGTTTGCCGGGAGTTTCGGGGGGTCTCAGGTTTGGGGTGGGTCGCTTTGCTGTGGAGGATTTGGGGTCGGGTTTGCCGGGGTTTTTGGGGGGGTCTTGGGTTTTGTGGGGTTTTTTGGGGGGGGTCTCGGGTTACCCTGGGGCTTTGGGGGATCAGGGTTTGGGGGCGTCAGTTTCCCAGGGCGGTTTTTGGGGGGGTTTTTGGGTTTCCCAGGGGGTTTTTTTGGGGGGGTTTTTGGGTTTCCCGGGGGTTTTTTGGGGCGTCTCGGGTGCTCCCCCCGTGTCCCCCCCCCCGCTCGTGTCCGTGCCACGCGTGTCCCCGGCCCGGCCCCTCCCCTGTCCCTGTCCCCGTGTCCCCCCGTGTCCCCTCCCGGCTGTCGCCGCCACCGCGGGGATTAGAGAGAGATTTAATCGGCTGCGGGGGGGACACGGAGACAGGGGGGGACAGGAAGGGGCTGGGGACACGGGGGGGACACGGGGGGGACTGGGGGACACGGCGGGGGAAAAGGGACACGGGGGACAGGAGGGGACAAGGGGGGACACGGGGACAGGGGGTGACACGGACGGGAAAAGGGACACAGGGGCGACATGGCAGAGGAGAAAGGGACAAAGGGACACAGGGAGGGGAACGTGGGGGACACGGGGAGGGAAAAGGGACACGGGGGGGACACGGGGGGGACACAGGGACGTAGCAGGGGAAAAGGGACAGGGGGACACGAGGCGGTGGGCACTGGGGGCACGGGGGAAAAGGGACACGGGGGAAAGGGACTCGGGGACAGGGGTGGCACGGGGCAAAAGGGCAATGGCTGTGCAGGGTCCTGGAGCGGCGGCAGGACAACCCCGAGAGCCTGGGGCTGGGCTCGGGGGGGCTCGGGACCCCCAATGCCCCCGGTGTCCCCAGAGTTCCGGTGTCCCCATAGCCCCCACAGCCCCGGTGTCCCTCAATGTCGCACAGCCCCGGTGTCCCCTCGGTGTCCCCCAGCCCCGGTGTCCCCTCAGCCCCGGTGTCCCCTCGGTGTCCCCATAGCCCCTCAGTCCCGGTGTCCCGCAGGTTCCTGGAGCGCCGCCAGGACGGCCCCGAGAGCCTGGAGCTGAGCTCGGGGGGGCTCGGGACCCCCACAGCCCCTATGCCCTGGTGTCCCGGTGTCCCCTCAGTCCCGGTGTCCCTCGGTGTCCCCCAGCCCCGGTGTCCCCCCGGTGTCCCGCAGGTTCCTGGAGCGCCGCCAGGAGGACCCCGAGAGCCTGGAGCTGAGCTCGGGGGGGCTCTCGGGCGGGACCCCCGCCGGGCCGCGCCCCCCGGTGCTGGACTGCACCTTCTGCGGGCTGCCCCGGCGCTACGGCATCGCCGTGCTCTGCGGCATCGGCTTCTGCATCAGCTTCGGCATCCGCTGCAACCTGGGCGTGGCCGTGGTCAGCATGGTCAACCCCGCCCACGGGCAGGTGAGGGTCAGGTGTGGGGTCAGGTGTGGGGTCAGTGGGGTCAGCTCTGGGCCAGCTGTGGAGTCAGTTTGGGGTCACCCGTGGGGTCAGCTCGGGGTCACCTGTGGGGACAGTGTGGGCTCACTGTGGAGACACAGCCAGGTGCGGGGCACACACACCTGCCCAGGGCGTGTCTGGAGCGTGTCCAGGCCCCGCCCCAGCGGCCCCTCCCCTCCCGGCAGCGCGCCCAGTTCAACTGGGACCCCGAGACCGTGGGGATGATCCACGGCTCCTTCTTCTGGGGCTACATCGTCACGCAGATCCCCGGCGGCTTCATCGCCCAGAAATTCGCCGCCAACAGGTGAGCGGGGCGGGGCCGGGGGCGGGGCCGGCCCGGGCGCGTCCCGGGCGTCACCCAGGTGTCCCCGCAGGGTGTTCGGGCTGGCCATCGTCTCCACCTCGGTGCTCAACATGCTGATCCCGTCGGCCGCGCGCGCGCACGTGGGCTGCGTCATCGCCGTGCGCGTCATGCAGGGCCTGGTAGAGGTGATTTGGGGTGAATTTGGGGGATTTTGGGTGTGTTTGGGTGTGTTTGGGTGTATTTGGGTGTGTTTGGGGCTGCGTCATCGCCGTGCGCGTCACGCAGGGCCTGGTGGAGGTAAGGAGGGGATTTGGGGTGAATTCGGGGGATTTTGGGTGTGTTTGGGGCTGCGTCATTGCCGTGCGCGTCATGCAGGGCCTGGTGGAGGTGATTTGGGGTGAATTCGGGGGATTTTGGGTGTGTTTGTGTTTGGGGCTGCGTCATCGCCGTACGCGTCACGCAGGGCCTGGTGGAGGTCAGCATCAAAATTTGGGGTGAATTCGGGGGATTTTGGGCTGTTTTTGGGGTATTTGGGGCGGTTCCCGGGTGGGTTCTGCTGTTCAGCTGCTGAGGTTGGGGCGTGGCCGGGGTTGGGTGTGTCCCTGTCCATCAAGGTGCGTTGTGGTGGGCGTGGCCAGGGTTGGGTGTGTCCCTGTCCATCAGGGTGTGGCTGTGTGGGCGCGGCCAGGGTTGGGTGTGTCCCTATGTATCAGAGCATGGCATAGTGGGTGTGTCCCGGGTTGGGTGTGTCCCTCTCCATCAGAGCGTGTCCCGCGCTGACCCCGCCCCTTTCCCGGCAGGGCGTGACCTACCCCGCCTGTCACGGCATCTGGAGCAAGTGGGCACCGCCTCTGGAGCGGAGCCGGCTCGCCACCACGGCCTTCTGTGGTAATGTGGGTCTGGGGGCTTCGGGGGGCTTCGGGGGGCTTCGGGGGGCTTCGGGGGGCTTCGGGGGGCTTCGGGGGGTCTGGGAGCCGGCTCGCCACCACGGCCTTCTGCGGTAATGTGGGTCTGGGGGCTTCGGGGGGGTCTGGGGGGCTCTGGGAGCCGGCTCGCCACCACGGCCTTCTGCGGTAATGTGGGTCTGGGGACTTCGGGGGGTCTGGGGGCATCCTGGGGGTTTTGGGGGTGTCCCCACTGACGCCCCCTCCCCAGGTTCCTTCGCAGGGGCCGTGGTGGCCGTGCTGCCCCTGGCCGGGGTCCTACGGGGATTTGGGGGGTCTGGGGGAGTCCCGGGGGGTCCCAGGGATATGGGGGGGTCCCGGGGGGTCTCAGGGGGTTTGGGGGTCCCCACTGACGCCCCCTGCCCCCCCAGGTTCGTACGCAGGCGCCGTGGTGGCCATGCCCCTGGCCGGGGTCCTGGTGCAGTACACGGGGTGGAGCTCCGTGTTCTACGTCTACGGTGGGACCCCCGGGACCCCCCCCTGAGACCCCCCCTGAGACCCCCGGGACCCCCTGAGACCCCCGGGACCCCCTGAGACCCCCCTGAGACCCCCGAGACCCCCCCTGAGACCCCCGGGACCCCCGGGACCCCCCGAGCCCCCTTGGGGACCCCTCCCAGTGCTCCCAGTAACCCCAGTGTCCTGTCCCAGTATCCCCAGTAACCCCAGTGACCCGCAGGCAGTTTCGGGGTGCTCTGGTACCCGTGCCAGTTACCCCAATGACCCTTCCCAGTATTCCCAGTAACCCCAGTGCTCCCAGTATCCCCAGTATAATCAGTAACCCCAGGCAGTTTCGGGGTGCTCTGGTCCCTTTCCCATTGATCCCACTGACCCGTCCCAGTGCTCCCAGTATAACCAGTAACCCCAATTTCCCGTCAGGCAGTTTCGGGGTGCTGTGGTACATGTTCTGGGTGCTGGTGTCCTACGAGAGCCCGGCCCAGCACCCGACCATCTCGCCCGAGGAGCGGAAATACATCGAGGAGAGCATCGGGGAGAGCGTGGGCAGCAACCCGCTGCTGGTTAGACTGGGAGGGACTGGGAGGGACTGGGAACGGTCACTGGGGTCACTGGGATGGCCACTGGGGAGAGCGTGGGCAGCAACCCGCTGCTGGTTAGACTGGGAGGGACTGGGAGGGACTGGGAACGGTCACTGGGGTCACTGGGATGGCCACTGGGGAGAGCGTGGGCAGCAACCCGCTGCTGGTTAGACTGGGAATGGTCACTGGGAGGGACTGGGAGGGACTGGGAACGGTCACTGGGGTCACTGGGAGGGACTGGGAGGCACTGGGAATGGTCACTGGGGTCACTGGGATGGACTGGGAGGGACTGGGAAGGACTGGGAACGGTCACTGGGGTCACTGGGGTCACTGGGAGGCACTGGGAATGGTCACTGGGATGGACTGGGATGGACTGGGAGGGACTGGGAGGGACTGGGAACACTGGGATGGGCGCTGGGGGCGTCCTGGGGATGATCAGGGGTGGTCAGGGATGGCCAGTGGTGTCCTGGGGGTGGTCAGGGATGGTCAGAGTGGTCAGTGGTGTCCTGGGGGCATCCTGGGGGTGGTCAGTGATGGTCAGGGGTGGCCTGGGTCTGTCAGGGGATGGTCAGGGGTGGTCATGGTTGCCCTGGGGGTGTCCGGGGTCACTCTGGGGATGGTCAGCGGTGTCCTGGGGGTGGTCAGGGGTGGTCAGGGATGGCCAGTGGTGTCCTGGGGGTGGTCAGGGATGGCCAGTGTTGTCCTGGGGGTGATCAGGGATGGTCAGGGATGGCCAGTGGTGTCCTGGGGGTGTCCTGGGGGTGTCCTGGGGGTGGTCAGGGATGGCCAGTGTTGTCCTGGGGGTGGTCAGTGGTGTCCTGGGGGTGGTCAGGGATGGCCAGTGGTGTCCTGGGGGTGGTCAGTGGTGTCCTGGGGGTGTCCTGGGGGTGTCCTGGGGGTGTCCTGGGGTCAGCCTTCCCCCCCCGTGCCCGCAGCTGGCCACGCCCTGGCGCCAGTTCTTCACCTCCATGCCCGTCTACGCCATCATCGTGGCCAACTTCTGCCGCAGCTGGACCTTCTACCTGCTGCTCATCAGCCAGCCCGCCTACTTCGAGGAGGTGTTCGGCTTCGAGATCAGCAAGGTGCGCTCAAAAAAACCCCAAAAAACACCTAAAAACAGCCCAAAAATATCCCAAAAACCACAGTGACCCACAGATGGGTTTGCTGTCGGCCCTGCCCCACCCCGTGATGACCATCGTGGTGCCCATCGGGGACAATTGATTTATTCCATTATTCTATTTACAGACAATTGATGTATTCCATTATTTTATTTACAGACAATTGATTTTTCAGTAATTTTATTCTATTTATATATTATTTATTTGTTTTTCTGTCCAGGTGGGATTGCTCTCGGCCCTGCCCCACCTGGTGATGACCATTGTGGTGCCCATCGGGGACAATTGATTAATTCCGTTATCTTATTTACAGACAAGTGATTTATTCAGTTATTACACTTTATTTATATATAATTTTTTCGTCTCTTTCAGGTTGGGTTGCTCTCGGCCCTGCCCCACCTGGTGATGACCATCGTGGTGCCCATCGGGGGGCAGATCGCCGATTTCCTGCGCTCGCGCGGCCTCATGTCCACCACCAACGTGCGCAAGATGATGAACTGCGGGGGTCAGTGACACTGGGGACACTGGGTGTGACAGTGTGTGACAGCCCGTGACAGTGTGTGACACTGGGGACAGTGTGACAGGGACAGAGGGACAGCAGGGACAGTGGGACAGTGACAATGTCCACCACCAACGTGCGCAAGATGATGAACTGCGGGGGTCAGTGACAATATAATACAATATAATATATCACAAATATATCACAGTATAACATTGTGGCGCTGTGACGGTGACAATGACAATGTGACACTGTGACACTGTCCCCTGTCCCCTCGCAGGGTTCGGCATGGAGGCCACGCTGCTGCTGGTGGTCGGCTACTCGCACTCCCGCGCTGTCGCCATCTCCTTCCTGGTGCTGGCCGTGGGCTTCAGCGGCTTCGCCATCTCGGGTGGGCACGGGGACACCTGGGGACACCTGGGGACACCTGGGGACACCTGGGACACGCCCTGACCCTGCCCCGACCCCGCTGTCCCTGCCAGGCTTCAACGTGAACCACCTGGACATCGCGCCGCGCTACGCCAGCGTGCTGATGGGGCTGAGCAACGGCGTGGGGACCCTGTCCGGGATGGTGTGTCCCCTGATCGTGGGGGCCCTCACCCGCCACAAGGTGAGGGGACATTGGGGACATCATTGGGGACCCTGTCCGGGATGGTGTGTCCCCTGATCGCGGGGGCCTTCACCCGCCACAAGGTGAGGGGACACTGGGGACACTGAGGGGACATTGGGGACACTGGGGGCACCCAGGGGACATTGGGGACACTGAGGGGACAGAGGGACTTGGGGGCGACAGACGGAAACGGGAATTTGAGGGTCGCCCTGCCCGCCTGTCACTCACCGCCCCTCCTGTCACTCACCGCCCCTCCTGTCAATCACCGCCCGCCTGGCCCCGCCCCCTCCCTTTGGCCCCGCCGCTCTTCTTTCCCCGCCCTCCCCTCGGCCACGCCCCCTCCCTTTCCCGCTCTCTCCCCTCGTTCCCATTGGGTCCCGCCCCCGCTCGTCGCGGATTGGCCGGCGCGCGGCGCGCGGCGGGCGCTGATTGGCGCAGACGCGCGAGGAGTGGCAGTGGGTGTTCCTGATAGCCGCGCTCGTGCACTACGGGGGCGTGGCCTTCTACGGCGTCTTCGCTTCCGGGGAGCCGCAGCCGTGGGCGGAGCCGCCGCGGGAGGAGGCGGAGCCTCTGGCGCCGGGGGGCGTGGCCAGCGACGAGGAGGAGGAGGAGGAGGAAGGGGAGGAAGGGGGGGTGGGGGGAGGGGGACCCCCGGGCGGGCCCCCCGCCAGCTACGGGGCCACCGGCACCACCCCGGCCACCGGGGGCGGGGCCTGAGAACGGCCACGCCCCCCGAAAAGGGAATCCCCGGGGAACCCCCCCGAGACCCCCAAGAACCCCGAAAAGGGACCCCAGGGACTCCCGAGACCCCCCCGGATCCACCAGGGACCTCCCTGAGAGCACCGGGGACCCCCCAGATCCCCAAGAACCCCAAAGGGATCCCCGAGACCCTCCACGGACCCCCCGGACCACCGGGGACCCCCCCAAACCCCCAAAAGGGACCCCCCGAGACCTTCGGGAAGACCCAGGGACCCCCTAAAAGGGACTCCAGGAAGTCCCAGGGACCCCCGAGATCCTCTGGGACCCCAAAAGGGACCCCCGAGACCCGCCCAGAGCCGCCCCCCCACCGCTGTACATATATAAATAAAATAAATATAATTATAAATATAAATGCAGAAAGCGGCCGTGTGAGAGCCTGGAGTGAGGGACTGGGGGGCACTGGGAGGTTGTGGGAGTGGCATTGGTTGGTACTGGGAGCACATTGGGATCATACTGGTGGGCACTGGCAGCGCCGGAGGGGCGCTGGGATCGTACTGGGATGTACTGGGATCGCTGGGGGGGCGCTGGGTGGCACTGGAGGGATACTGAGGGGGCACTGGGATCATACTGGGAGCACTGGCGGTGGTTCTAGGGACACTGGAGGGACGCTGAGATCATACTGGAACCATACTGGGAGCACTGGAATTCTCCGGGCACACGGAGACCCCCCCTCCCGCACTCCGATTGGATTCTCCCACCCCCAGTCCCCCCCTTCCCTCCCTCATTGGTTCCTTCCCCCCTCCCCGCTACGTCACTTCCGCCCCCGCGCGGCGGAAGCGGCGCTCCCGCAGGGGGCGTGGCCTCTTTCTGAGGCGGGCGGCGGCCATGGCGGAGCCGCGGGTGCGGCCCGGGGGCACCGGGAGGGCTCGGGGGGCTCCGGGGGGATCCGGGAGGGCCCGGCGGGGCTCGGGGAGCGCGCGGGGAGCGGCGGGGAGCGCGGGGGGCGCGGGGGGCGCGGGGGGCCGCGGGCGGGCGGCGGGGGCGGCGCGGGGCGCGGCCACGCGGTGCGGCCTGGGCCCGGTGCGGTCCCGGTGAGGGCCGGGCCTCACCGCGGCGCTCCCCCCGCCCCAGGTTCTGGTGATCGACGGGCGCGGGCACCTCCTGGGCCGGCTGGCGGCGATCGTGGCCAAACAGGTGCTGCTGGGTGAGTGCGGGGCGGCGGCACCGGGGCGGCTACCGGGAACGGGAATAACACCGGCGGAATCACCGGGACCCCCGCGCCGTGATGAGCCCTGTCGGCTGTCGAGTTTAGCGACAATGAAAGGCGCCTACATGCACTACCAGCTGAGCGCGGGGGAAAACCGGGAATAACGAGGGGGAAACCGGGAAAAAAAAAAAAAACGTGAATAATGGGTGGAAAAAATGGGGAGAAGGGTGAAAAACCGGGATTAACGGGGGAAACCGATATTAATGAGGGGAAAGCGGGAATAATGGGGAAAAAAACAGGAATAAAAGGAAAAATCAGGAATAAAGGGGAAAAAATTAAAACGAAGGGGCAAAACCGGGAAAGAGCGGGGAGAAATGGTGAGAAAGCCGGGGTTAACGGGGCCCGGGCCGGTGCCGCTGTCCGCAGGCCGCCGCGTGGTCGTGGTTCGCTGCGAGGGCATCAACATCTCCGGGAACTTCTACCGGAACAAGCGTGAGTGCCGCGGGCGAGGTCTGGGGGGAAAAACCGGATTTCGGGGGGAAATCTCGGGGTTTGGGGACGGTTCCGGCGGGTTTGGGTCACGGAGAGGCCCTGGGAAGGTTCCAGAAGGTCCCGGGCTCCCGGTGCACCCCCGGGTTTGGGGCGGTTTCACCCCTTTTCCCCATCCTGGCCATTCCTGAGTCACATTTTTGAGAGATTTTACACCATTTTTGATAAGTTCTGCCCCGTTTCTGAGGGATTTGGCCCCTTTTTTTTTTTTTTTTTTTTTTTGGAGTTCTGCTCCAGTTCCGAGGATTCTGCCCCATTTCTGAGCTGTTTTTGCCCCATTTTTGTGAATTCTGCCCCGTTTTTGGTGGATTCTTCTCCATTTCTGAGGGGTTTTGCCCCGTTTCTGCCCCATGAATTCTGCTGAGTCTTTGAAGCATTCTGCCCCATTTTTGAAGGATTCTGCCCCATTTTGGATGGGTTTTCTCATTTCTAAAGGATTCTGCCTCGTTTTTAATGAGTTCTCTATATTTTTGAGGATTCTGCACCATTTTTTTGATCGTTTCTACCCCGTTTTCCCCCGCAGTGAAGTTCCTGGCCTTCCTGAGGAAGAGGATGAACACCAACCCTTCCCGGGGCCCCTTCCACTTCCGAGCCCCCAGCCGCATCTTCTGGCGCACCGTGAGAGGTGACCAGGGCCCCAAAATACCCAGAAATCGCCCCAAAATCTGCCCCAAAAATCGCCTCAAAAACTGCCCCAAAATCACCCCAAAAACTGCTACAAAATCACCCCAAAAACTGCCCCAAAATCCACCCCAAAATCGCCCCAAAATCACCCCAAAAACTGCCCCAAAATCCCCAAATCTGCCCCAAAAACTGCCCCAAAATCCCCAATTTCCCCCAGCCGCATCTTCTGGCGCATGGTGAGAGGTGAGAGAGACCCCAAAACCACCAAAATTCACCCCAAAATCCTCCCCCTCAAACCCCCCAAAATCCACACACACAGTCTGGAGTGAGGGAACCCCAAAAAACCCAAAAATTCCTCAAAATTCCTCCCAAATTCCCCAACATCCCCCAGAATCCCCAAACCCTCAGATTGCCCTAAATACCCTGCTTTCACCCCAAACCCAGAATTGCTTTAAATCCCTCGTTTTTCCCCCAAACCCCCAATTCCCCTAAATCCCCGTTTTTCCCCCCAACTCCAAATTTTCCCTGAATCCCCATTTTTCCCCCCAAACCCTGATTTTCCCTAAATCCCGGTTTTTCGCCCCAAACCCCGATTTTCCCTAAATCCCGGTTTTTCGCCCCAATCCAGGCATGCTGCCCCACAAGACCAAGCGGGGCCAGGCGGCGCTGGAGCGGCTCAAGGTGTTCGATGGGATCCCCCCTCCCTACGACAAGGTGGGCCCCAAAATCCCCAGAATTCACCCCAAAATCCGCGGAATCCGCCCCAAATCCCGGTGTCGGTGATGTCACCTGTACCTACATTGTTTGACTCGAGATGAGAAAAACCCAAACCCTGAGACACCCGGGACCCCAAAAACACCAGGAAATTGGTGAAAAACCCGTAAAAAATTGTTAAAGTGCTCCTGAAATCTTGTAACCCCCACCAAAATCACACAGGAAACTAAAATACCATAAAACTCCTAAAAATTCTTAAAATCCCCCTGGAATTTTGTGATCCTCACCAAAATCACATAGGGATACTGAAATCCCATAAAACCCCTAAAAAGTTAATAAGATCTCTCTCCAACGTGATAAAATCCCCTAAAATCTTGTAATCCACAACAAAATCCTGTAAAAGCCTTAAAATCTCGTTAAGTCTTCAAAATCCCAGAAACGCCCTAAAAATCAGATAAAATCACAATTGAGTTTTGTAATCCTCACCAAAATCTCATAAAACCCTTAAAATCCCATAAAACTCTTAAAGTCGCATAAAGTTCCTAAAAAAGTGGTAAAATTCCCCTGAAACTTTGTAAAGCCCACCAAAATCCTGTAAAAACCCCAAAATCTCGCAAAATCCTCTAAAATTCCACAAACTCCCTAAAAAAAAATCTGATAAAATCCCCCTAAAATCTTGTAATCCCCACCAAAATCCCATAAAAAAAATTAAAATCTCGTTAAATGTTCAAAATTTCAGAAACTCTCTAAAAAATCAGATAAAAATCACAATTAAATATTGTAATCTTCACCAAAATCCCATAAAAACACGAAAATCCCACAAAGCCCCCAAACTCCCATCCCCCTGCCCCGAGACCCCCCAAACCCGCCCAGAACGCCCCAAAAAACCCCAAAATTTGGGATTTTGCAGCGGAAGCGCATGGTGGTGCCGGCGGCGCTGAAAATCATCCGCCTCAAACCCACCCGCAAGGTGAGCACGGGTTTTGGGGCAATTTACGGGGTTTTGGGGATTTTTGTAGCATTTTAGATAATTTCTAGGGTTTTGGGGGATTTTTAGGGGGTTCTATGGGATTTTATGAGATTTTTTTAGGGAGTTTCTGCGGTTTTAAGGGGATTTATAAGATTTTAACAGATCTGTGAGATTTTAGAGGATTTCAGGGAGATTTTGGGGGGTTTATGGGATTTTAGAAGGCGTATATGATTTTGGTAGGGATTATATATTTTAGGAGGGTTTATGAGATTTTTTTGGGGGTTTTTAGGGGATTTATGGGAGTTTAGAATTTAATGGTTTTTTTTGCTGGGGGTTCCAGCATTCAGGTTGGGCATAAGGCAGATTTGGGTGAATTCTCTGGGGTTTTTGGGGTTTTTTTGGGCAGTTTTTGGGTGTGGGATTTGGGGGGTTTCGTGTGTGGTTTTCTGGGGGGTTTTGGGGGATTTTGGGGTGTTTTCTGAGCTCCCAGTGCTCCCAGTTTGCCGTGCTGGGCCGCCTGGCACACGAGGTGGATTTGGGGCAGTTCTGTGGTTTTTGAGCCATTTTCTTGGGGGGGTGTTGGGCTGTTTTGGGTCTGGGATTTTGGGGGTTTTTTGCGTGGGGTTTTGGGGTGTTTTGGGGGATTTGGGGGGTGTTTTGGGTCATTCCTGAGCTCCCATTTCTCCCAGTTTGCCGTGCTGGGACGCCTGGCACACGAGGTGGGCTGGAAGTACCGGGACGTGACCGAGGCCCTGGAGGAGAAGAGGAAGGAGAAGGCCAAGATCCGCTTAACAACAAGAAGAGGAAGATGATGGTGAGGAAAACGGGGAGAATCACCCCAAAATCAGGAAAAAAAAAAAAAAAAAAAAAAAAAGCAAAATTGGGGAAAAAAACACCCCAAAATCGGGGAAAAAATACCCCAAATTAGGGGAAAAAACCACCCCAAAATTAGGGAAAAAATACCCCAAAATTATGGGAAAAAAACACCGCAAAATTTGGGGAAAAAAAACACCTCAAAATCGGGGGAAAAAAACGTAATTTGGATGTGGGACCTCACAGGGAGGAAAAATGGGGTGAGAAGGAAAAACCCCAAATTGGGGACCTCTCAATGCCTGATTTCCCCTTTTTTCCCCGGTCTTTTCCCCTCTTTTTTCCACCTTTTTTTCCCTGGGTTTTCCGAATTTTTTTCCCCTGCTTTTTTCCCGTTTTTCCCAATTCTCCCGTTTTTTCCCCCATTGCAGAGCCTGCGGCGCCGGGCCGAGCGCAGCGCGGAGAAGAAAGCGGCGCCGTTCACGGCCGTGCTGCGCCAGCACGGGCTGCTCCTGTAATAAACCCAAACTGGGATGGACTGGGAATAAACTGGGAGCGTTGGAGCCTGACTGGGATGGACTGGGATAAACTGGGACAGACTGGGATAAACTGGGATGGACTGGGACAGACTGGGATAAACTGGGACAGACTGGGATAAACTGGGAGTGTCAGAGCCTGACTGGGGTGAACTGGGATGGACTGGGACAGACTGGGAGCGTGTGAGTGTGACTGGGGTGAACTGGGGCAAACTGGGAGAATGTGAGTGTGACTGGGACAGACTGGGATAAACTGGGACAAACTGGGGACAGACTGGGAGCGTGTGAGTGTGACTGGGACGGACTGGGATAAACTGGGATGGACTGGGACAGACTGGGAGGGACTGGGAGTCGGTGTGAGTGTGGCTGGGGTGAACTGGGATGGACTGGGACAGACTGGGAGCGTGTGAGTGTGACTGGGGTGAACTGGGGCAAACTGGGAGAATGTGAGTGTGACTGGGACAGACTGGGATAAACTGGGACAAACTGGGACAGACTGGGAGCGTGTGAGTGTGACTGGGATGGACTGGGACAAACTGGGACAGACTGGGAGCATGTGAGTGCGACTGGGGTGAACTGGGACAGACTGGGATAAACTGGGACAGACTGGGAGCGTGTGAGTGACTGGATGGACTGGGACAAACTGGGACAGACTGGGAGCGTCAGAGCCTGACTGGGACAGACTGGATAAACTGGGACTGTGTGAGCGTGACTGGGAGGGACTGGGAGCGTCCGGCTCGTACTGGGACGGACTGGGGTGAACTGGGACGGACTGGGACGGACTGGGACACACCGGGAGCGTCCGGTTCGTACTGGGAGTGACCGGGCCCCGTTTTGGGGAGGTTTCAGAGCTTTTATTGAGCCACGGGCTCACTGCGGAGGGCCGGCGGTCACTCCAGCGGTCACTCAGGGTCAGTGGTCACTCAGAAGGGTCAGCGGTCACTCCAGAGGGTCAGCAGTCAGTCCGGAGTGCAGTGGGTCATTCAGGGTCAGCGGTCACTCCAGCGGTCACTCCAGCGGTCACTGGTCACTCCAGCGGTCACTCATGGTCAGTGGTCACTCTGTGGTCACTCCGTCCACCGTGACCCCGACCTGCTCCCGGGCCTGGTCCAGCAGGCCGCGCGATGACCTCGCTCTCGGCCAGCGGCATCTCGGGGCTCTCGGTCAGCCCTGGCGCCAGAGACCCCAAAATTGGGGGGTTTCACCCCAAATCGGGGGGCTCACCCAAAACCCCAGGGCCCCACCCCAAAACCTGGGAGGCTTTACCCCAAATCCCATAAATTTTACCCCAAATCCCAGGTTTTTACTCAAACCTCGGGATTTTTATCCAAAACCCGTGGTTTTTCCCCCAAAAATTGCAATGTTTCCCCCCCAAATCCGAGGTTTTCCCCCCCAAAATCCCGTGTTGTTACCAAAATAGCAGTTTTTCGCCCAAACCTCACCCTTCAGCAGGCACTCCCGCATGTGCTGGGGCCTCGTAGCGCAGCCAAACCCCGGGTTTTTGCCCCAAATCCGGGTTTTTTTACCCCAAACCCCGTTCTCCCCCCCATTTCCATGTATTTTGCCCCAAAATCGCCGTTTTTCACCCCAAAACCTCACCCTTTAGCAGGCACTCCCGCACGTGCTGGGCCTCGAAGCGCAGCCCGGTGCTGTGGGGGAAGTTGGGGGGCTCGGCCGGGGGGGGCAGCGGGAAACGCTCGCGGCGCCCCCCCCACAGCAGCTCCGTGGGGCAGTTCATGTGGGTCGGGAGCTAAAATGGGGCAAACAGACCCAAAAACACCCGAAATCAACCCAAAATCCCCCCCCAGAAATAAACCCCAGTGCCCCCCCCACAGCTGCTCCGTGGGGCAGTTCATGTGGGTCGGGAGCTAAAGGGGGAAAATGAGGGGTGAGACCCAAAAACACCCGAAATCCACCCAAAATCCATCCCAAAACCCCCCATAAATGAACCCCAGCCCAGCCGTGCAGCCCAACCCCCGTGTTTTGGGCTGAATCCCGCGGGTTTTGGGGTGAAATCCCCGGGTTTTCGGGTCCCCCCCGGTTTTGGGGTGAATTCCCGGGATTTTGGTCACCTCGGCCCAGCCTCGCGGCCCGCCCAGCGCCGCCGCCCCCGGCAGCTCCGCGGCCATGGAGAAAAGCAGCGAGGCGAGGTGACCGCCGGGGAACGAGAGCGACACCGACACCGACTCATCCACGCCTGGAAAACGGGGCGGAAAACCGGGAAAATGGGCAAAAACAACGGGGGAAAAAACGGGGGAAATGGGCAAAAGTCATGTGGGGAATAATGGGAAAAATAATGGGGGGGGAAATGGGAAAAATGATGGGAGGGAAAACCAGGGAAAACGGGCAAAAATAATGGGGGTAATGGGAAAAAATAATAGGGGAAATAATGGGGGGGAAATGGGAAAAAAAGAGGGGGGGGGAATAATGGGTGAAATAACGGGGTAAAACAGGAAAAATAATGGGGAAATAATCGGGGGAAAAACGGGGGGAAATGGGAAAAGATGAAGGAAAAAAAATGGGGGGGGAAGGGGCAAAAATAATGGGGAAAATAACAGGGGGAAATGGGAGAATAATGGGGGGAAATGATGGGGAAATGGGTGAAGGGGGAATGAGGGGAAAAAGGAGAAAAATGAGACAAGAATGGGAAAAAAGTGGGAAAATGGGGAAGAGAGACCCCCGAGCCCCCCAGTCCCTCCCAGTATCCCTCAATGAACTCACAGCTCCCCCTGGTGGCGGCTTTGGGAACTGCAGCGCCCTCCCAGTCCATCCCAGTATATCCCAGGCCGTACCGGTGGGGTGCAGGGTGCCGCGGGCGGTAATTTGGGGAGGGGTCTCTTGGTGTGACCCCCCCCCCCAGCAGCCCCAGGGCCATCTGGACGCCGTAGCCCCCCCCCCCCAGGTCCAGCAGGACCCCCAGTGCCCCATTTACTCCCAGTATATCCCCAGTCCGTACCGGTGGGGTGCAGGGTGCCGCGGGCGGTAATTTGGGGAGGGGTCTCGCCCCCAGCAGCCCCAGGGCCATCTGGATGCCGTAGACAGGACCCCCCCCCCGAGGCGGGGCTCGCGCAGCCTCGGGACCCCCCCCAGGTTGAAGCCGAGCTCCCCCCGCAGCACCAGCGGCGACCCCAGCGAGCCCCCCCGGGCCAGCGAGCGCAGGCGGCGCCAGGCGGGGAAAAATCGGGTCCAGAAACCCTGGAAACGGGAAAAAACGGGCGTACAAATGCTGGAAATGGGATAAAACAGGGAAAAAACACATACAGGAATGCCGAAAACAGGAAATAACGTGTCCAGAAAGCCTGGAAACGGGAAAATGGGGGCACTGGGAGGGGCACTGGGATGGGTTACTGGTTATACTGGTGATACTGGGAGCACCGGGAGCCCTCAGCTCCATGAGGAACACGCCTTTCATCCTGGCCGTCCCCACCAGCTGCGCCACCTGGCACTGGGGGCTCTGTGAGGGGCACTGGTGGGGGTTACTGGTTATACTGGGAGTGGATAACTGGTGTTACTGGTGTTACTGGTGTTACTGGTCCCACCTCCATGAGGAACACCCCCTTGTCCCTCGCTGTCCCAACGAGCTGCGCCACCTCGCACTGGGGGCACTGGGAGTGGGGCACTGGGGGCTCTATCAGGGGCACTGGGATGGGTTACTGGTTATACTGGTCATACTGGGAGCCCTGACCTCCATGAGGAACACGCCTTTCTCCCGCGCCGTCCCCACCAGCTGCGCCACCTCGCGCGCCCCGAGCGCCATCGGCTTCTCCATCAGCACCGCGCGGCCCCGGCGCAGGAACAGCAGCCCCGTGGGCAGGTGAGCGGGGTTCACCACCCCCACGTACACCACATCTGGGGAAAAAAACCCAAAAATAGTGAATCGGGGACCCCAAAAAAATCCTGATCCCAAAAACCCCAAATTCACCCAAAAGAAACCCACAAAACCCCCATAAAATACCATCAAACCCCATAAATCCCCATGGAAGGGCAGCCCCGTGGGCAGGTGAGCGAGGTTCACCACCCCCACGTACACCACATCTGGGGAAAAAAACCCAAAAATAGTGAATCGGGGACCCCAAAAAAATCCTGATCCCAAAAAACCCCGAATTCCCCCCAAAAAAACCCGCAATCAGCCCCAAAATCCCCAAACCCGGGGGTCTCTCACCGATCCCGGGGTCCCGGGCCAGCTCCTCGTAGGATCCGTACGCCCGGGCACCCCGAAATGCTGCGCGAAGCACCGGGCGCGCCCCAGATCCCGCGCGGCCACCGCCGCCACCTGCGGGACCCCGAAAAGCTCAAAATCCCCCCAAAACCCCCAAGAAATTCCCGTGAAAAACCCCAAATCCCCATGGAACGCCCAAAATCCCACCCGGGACACCCCAAAATCCCGGGGAAACCCCAAAATCCCCAGGGGTTTTTTTGGGGACACACCCAGGATTTTTGGGGTCACGCCCAGATTTTGGGGCTCCGGGGATTTTTGGGGACACGCCCAGGTTTAGGGAGACGCCCAGATTTTGGGGACACCCACAGGATTTTTGGGGACACACACAGGATTTTTGGGGTCCCGGGCGGATTTTGGGGCTCCCCTGGTGATTTTGGGGTTCCCTGGGATTTGCGGTTTTTGGGGGTGAATTTTGGGGGTGATTTTTGGGGTGATTTCGGGGTTTTTTGGGGTGTCACCGTGTGCTCCTCGCGGGGCAGGGTCTGCAGCGCCAGCACGAAGTCGTGGCTGATGGGCCCGGGGGGGATTCTGGGGGGAATTCCGGGGTTTTTGGGGGGGATTCCGGGGTTTTCGGGATTTGCGGTTTTTTGGGGTGAATTTTGGGGTTTTTGGGTGTCACCGTGTGCTCCTCGCGGGGCAGGGTCTGCAGCGCCAGCACGAAGTCGTGGCTGATGGCCCCGGCCGAGCAGATGCCCCAGCGGGTGGGGCCGGGCCGGGACCGGGGCCGCTCCGGGCCGGGGCACGGCGGGTCCTGGTCCCGGTCCCGGTCCCGGTTCCGGTCCAGATCCAGGTTCCGGTCCTGATCCATGTCCCGGTCCGTGTCACGATCCATGTCCCGGTCCCGATTCTGATCCGGATCCGTGTCCCGCTCCCGGTCCTGACTTGACCCGGTTCCCGTCTCGGTTCCTGTCCCAATCCCGGTCCGGTTCTGTCCCGGTTCCCGTCCCACTTCCTGCCCCAATCTCGACCCTGATCCGGTCCGTCCCAGTCCCAGTTCTTGTCCCGGTTCCTGACCCCGATCCCGGTCCCGGTTCGGTCCTGGTCTCGGTCCCGACCCTGACCCAGTTCCTGTCCCTGCCCCGGTTCTTGTCCCGGTCCTTGTCCTGAGCCCAATCCCAGTCCCGATCCCGGTTCTGTCCCGGTTCCTCACCCTGATCCCGGTCCCGTCCCGTTCCCGTCCCGGTCCAATCCCGGTCCAATCCCGGTCCCGTCCCGCACCTGCCGGGCCCCGCCCGCCCCTCCCCCCGCCGTGGGAAGCTCGCTCGCCCCTCCCCCCACCACGGACCGAGGGGGGGAGGGGCGGGAACCCCAAAAACAGAGGGGGGGGGGGGAATTTCTGGGGACCCCAAAATTCGGGGGTTTGGGAGATTTGGGGGGATTTTGAGGATTCTGGGGATTTTTTGAGATTTTTTTGGAGGATTTTGGGGATTTGGGGGAGATTATGGGGATTTTCCTGAGGATTTCGGGGGTTCTGGGGGGATTTTGGGTGCCCCTGGATTTTGGGGATTTTCGGGCGATTTTGGGGATTTTTAGGGGGGTTTCCGCGGATTTTCAGAGGATTTTTAGGATTTCTGGGATTTGGGGGTTTCCGAGGTTTGGGGGCATCTTTGGTATTTTCGGCATTTTGGGGATTTTCCGAGGATTTTGGGGCTCCCTGGATTTCAGAGATTTTGGGGATTCGGGGATTTCGGAAGGATTTTGGGGGAATTTCGGGGATTTTGGGGGAATTTCGGGGATTTTGGGGTCCCCTCGTGGGCGTGGCCCCCTCCCCGCATGCGCTTTGGCCCCGCCCCCTCCCCGCACGTGCCGCGGCCCCGCCCCTCCGCGCGGCGCCCCACTCCCATTGGTCAGGAGGCGTGGCCTATATGCAAATGAGCGGCCGGTGAACGGCCGCGTTTATTGGCTGCCCGGCGGGGCGTGGCTCCGGGGGTAGGGGCGCGGCGCTGATTGGCCGCTGCGGGGGCGGGGTGGAAGGCAGCGCTGTGATTGGCCGGGAGCGCGGGCGGGGCGCGGGGGCGCGCTGCCATTGGCCGGGCGGGGCGGCGGGGAGCGCCACGATTGGCGCAGAGCGGGAGGGGCGGGGCCTGGAGCGATGGCGGCGGCGGCGCTGCGGTCCCGGGGCGGCGGAGCGGTGAGAGCGGCACCGGCGGCAGCGGCGGCAGCGGCCGGGCCCAGCGACCCCCAGCGACCCCCAGTGACCCCCAGCGACCCCCAGTCAGACCAGCCAGCCCGGCCCAGTGACCCCCAGTCAGACCAGTAACGCCCAGTAACCCCCAGTAACCCCTCCCAGTTAGACCGGTAACCGCCGGTAACCCCCGCCGGTGACACCGGCTCGACCAGTAACCCCTGCCAGTAACTCCAGTTAGACCAGTGACCCCTCCCAGTAACTCCCAGTAACCCCAGTGACCCCCCAGTAACCCCTGCCAGGGCCACCAGTAACTCCAGTTAGACCAGTAACCCCTCCCAGTAAATCCCAGTAACCCCAGTAGCGCACAATGATCCCTCCCAGTAACTCCCAGTAACTCCCAGTGACCCCAGGGACCCCACCCAGTGACCTCAGTGACCCCCAATGACCCCCAGTTTGCCCAGTGACCCCTCCCAGTGCCGCCAGTAATTCCCAGTCAGCCAGTAGCCCCTCCCAGTAACACCAGTTAGCCCAGTGACTCCTCCCAGTGACCCCTCCCAGTCCCTCCCAGTGCTCCCAGTTCACCTTTGGACCTTCCCAGTTCCGCCCGGGCCCTCCCAGTGCCCGTCCCAGTGCTCCCAGTGCCCCCCCCACTCCCCTCCCAGTGCTCTCCCAGTCCCCCCCAGTCCCTCCCAGTTGCTCCCAGTCCCCCCAGTCACTCCCAGTCCCTCCCAGTTGCTCCCAGTCCCTGTCCCAGTGCTCCAGTGCTCTCCCAGTGCCCCCCAGTCACTCCCAGTCCGTCCCAGTCCCTTTCCCAGGTGCTCCCAGTCGCTCCCAGTGCATTCCCAGTCTGTCCCAGTCCGTCCCAGTCGCTCTCAGTGCGGTCCCAGTTGCTCCCAGTTCATCCCCAGTTGCTTCCAGTTGCTCCAGTGCTCCCAGTTCATTCCCAGTTTGTCCCAGTTGTTCCCAGTGCATTCCAGTCGCTCCCAGTCCGTCCAGTTGCTCCCAGTGTGGTCCCAGTTTGTCCCAGCGCTCTACCAGTGCATTCCCAGTCGCTCCCAGTTTGTCCCAGTTGCTCTCAGTGCTCTCCCAGTTTGTCCAGTCGTTCCCAGTCACTCCCAGTTCATTCCCAGTTGCTCCCAGTTCATTCCCAGTCGCTCCCAGTGCATTCCCAGTCCGTCCCAGTCCGTCCCAGTCCGTCCCACTCGCTCTCAGTTCATTCCCAGTTGCTCCCAGTTGGTCCCAGTTGCTTCCAGTTGATCCCAGTTTGTCCCAGTCCGTCCCAGTTGCTCCCAGTTCGTTCCAGTTGCTCCCAGTGCATTCCCAGTTTGTCCCAGTCGCTCCCAATGCTCTCCCAGTTTGTCCCAGTCCGTCCCAGTTGCTCCCAGTTGCTCCCAGTTTGTCCCAGTCCGTCCCAGTCCGTCCGTTCTCGGCAATGGCGGCTCCGGGGGGGGGTCAAAGTCCGGGGGGGAGGGGCAGGGCCCGGCCCCCTCCCTCACCATGGCCACGCCCTCCCCGGGACTGGAGAAAATGGGGGGGAAATGGGGTGAAAATGAGGAAAAATGGGAAAAAATGGGGGAAAATGGGGGAAAACAGGGCCCAGACTGGGGTGAAATGGGGTCGGGTGGGGTAAAATGGGGCCAAACTGGTCCAAACTGGTCCCAACTGGGAGCCTGTGCCCCCCCCCCCCCAGGTTCTGGCGACGCTGCTGCAGCCCCGGCGCGGCTACAAGAGCACGTTCAGGGTGAGAGAAAAACCCAAAACCGCCCCGAATCAACCCAAAATATTCCCCAAATGTACCCCAAATAAAACCCAAAATATACCCTAAAGTATACCCCAAAACAGCCCCAAATCAACCCAAAATATTCCCCAAATATACCCCAAATAAAACCCAAAATTTACCCCAAAATATACCCTAAAGCGTACCCCAAAACAGCCTCAAATCAACCCAAAATATTCCCCAAATATACATCAAAATTTACCCCAAAATATACCCTAAAGCATACCCCAAAACAGCCCCAAATCAACCCAAAATATTCCCTAAAACATCCTCAAAATGGCCCCAAAATATCCCCCAAAATGCCCCGAATTTACCCCAAATCTCTCTTGCAGGCCTCGGAGCTGGAGCTGCAGCGCTCGCAGGCCCTGGGGACGCCCCCGGCCCCCCGGGATTTGGTTTTTGGGAAGTTTTTCACCGACCACATGCTGACGGTGGAGTGGGAGCGGGAGCGGGGCTGGGGGCGCCCCAAGATCGGCCCCTTCCAGGACCTGCGGCTGCACCCGGCCTCGACCGTGCTGCACTACGCCGTGGAGGTACCAAAAACACCCCAAAATATCCTGAAATCACCCCAAAAAACCGCTCAAAAAAAGCCCCAAAATCACCCAAAAAATCAGCCCGAAAAACTGCCCCAAAACTGCCCAAAGTTACCCCAAACCAGCCCTTCCCAGGAGCTGCGGCTGCACCCGGCGTCCGCTGCTTTACACTGCGCCGTGGAGGTACCAAAAACACCCGAAATCACCCCAAAAACTGCCCTAAAATATCACAGAAAACAGCTCAAAAATATCCGCAAAAATCAGCTCAAAAACAGCCCCAAAATTACAGAAAATCAGCTCAAAAAATATCCCAGAATCAGCCCAAACCCAGCACCACGCCGTGGAGGAATGGGGGGACAAAAATCCCCAAAAATCACCCCAAAACCAGCCCGAAAAACACCCCAGAAACAGCCGCAAAAAGAGCCCAAAAATGACCCCAAAACCCCCCAAAAACGCACGAAATGCCCCAAATCCGTGTCCCCCCCCCCCCCCCCCCCCGCAGCTCTTTGAGGGCCTCAAGGCTTTTCGGGGCGACGACGACAAAATTCGGATTTTTCGGCCCGAACTGAACATGGAGAGGATGCAGAGATCGGCGAAGAGGGTCTGCCTGCCTGTGAGTGACCAAAAACCCCAGAAATCACCCCAAAATCACCCCAAAATTACCCTGAAATAACCCCCGAGGGGTCTGCCTGCCTGTGAGTGACCAAAACCCCCAAAAATCAACCCAAAAACCCCCAAAATCACCCCAAAATAACCCTGAAATAATCCCCGAGGGGTCTGCCTACCTGTGAGCGACCAAAAACCCCCAAAAATCAACCCAAAAACCCCAAAATCACCCCAAAATCACCCCAAAATAACCCCCGAGGGGTCTGCCTACCTGTGAGCGACCAAAAACCCCAAAAACCCTGAAATCGCCCCAAAATAACCCCCCGAGAGAGTCCAAAAACCCCAAAAATAAGGAAAAAAAAGCCATCCCAGTTTGTCCCAATCCCATCCCAGTCCATCCCAGTCCATCCCAGTTTGTCCCAGTCCATCCCAGTTTGTCCCAGTCCATCCCAGTCCGTCCCAGTTTGTCCCAATCCCATCCCAGTCCCTCCCAGTCCATCCCAGTCCATCCCAGTTTGCTCCCAGTCCCTCCCAGTCCCTCCCAGACCATCCCAGTCCCTCCCAGTTTGTCCCAGTTTGTCCCAGTCCATCCCAGTCCATCCAGTCCATCCCAGTCCATCCCAGTTTGTCCCAGTCCATCCCAGTTTGTCCAGTCCGTCCCAGTCCCTCCCAGTCCATCCCAGTCCATCCAGTCCATCCCAGTCCCTCCCAGTTTGTCCCAGTTTGTCCCAGTCCGTCCCAGTCCCTCCCAGTCCATCCCAGTCCATCCCAGTCCATCCCAGTCCATCCCAGTTTGCTCCCATTCCCTCCCAGTCCGTCCCAGTTTGTCCCAGTTGGTCCCAGTCCATCCCAGTCCATCCCAGTTTCCCCCCTCAGGAGTTTGACGGGGACGAGCTCCTGGAGTGCATCCGGGCCCTGGTGCGGCTCGAGGGGCGCTGGGTGCCCCGGGACCCCCAGAGCAGCCTCTACATCCGCCCCACCTTCATCGGCACCGAGGTTTGGGGCGAAATCCACAGATTTTGGGGCTTTTTGGGGGGATTTGTATTGATTTATATTGATTTATTGGGATTTATATTGATTTATGGGGGTTTGTGGGGGTTTGGGGTGAATTCCGGGGGATTTGGGTGCCCCGGGACCCCCAGAGCAGCCTCTACATCCGCCCCACCTTCATCGGCACCGAGGTTTGGGGTGAAATCCACAGATTTTGGGGCTTTTTGGGGGGATTTGTATTGATTTATATTGATTTATTGGGATTTATATTGATTTATGGGGGTTTGTGGGGGTTTGGGGTGAATTCCGGGGATTTGGGTGCCCCGGGACCCCCAGAGCAGCCTCTACATCCGCCCCACCTTCATCGGCACCGAGGTTTGGGGTGAAATCCTGGGATTTTGGGGCATTTGTATTGATTTATGGGGGTTTATGGGGGTTTTGAGGTGAATTGCAGGGATTTTGGGGCATTTCGGGGTGATTTGGGGGGGATTTTTTGGGGGCTTTGGGGGGAGGTTCTGGGGGGCTCCAGTGGATTTGGGGCGTCCCGTGGGAGATTTTGGGGGGTTTTGGAGGTTTAGGGGAGGATTTTGGGGGGAATTTGGGGGTTTTCAGGTGGTTTTTCAGGCGGGGTTTGGAGCGGATTTTCCGGCAGTTTTTTGGGGTGAATTTCCGGGATTTTGGGTTAATTGGGGGGGGGGTCTCGCCCCCCTGGCCGAGCCCTCCTGTTCGTGGCCGTGTGCCCGGTGGGGCCGTGCTCGTTTTGGGGCATTTCGGGCAGTTTTTGAGGCTGCTTTTCGGGCGGTTTTTGGAGGGTTTTCCGGGCGGTTTTTTGGGGCGAATCTCCGGGATTTTGGGGTCTCTAACGCGCGTCTCCCCGCAGCCCACGCTGGGGGTCTCGCCCCCCGGGCAGGCGCTCCTGTTCGTGGTGCTGTGCCCGGTGGGGCCGTACTTCTCGGGGGCTTCGGCCCCATCCGGCTCCTGGCCGACCCCCAGCAGGTGCGGGCGTGGCCGGGCGGGGCCGGACACTGCAAGCTGGGCGGGTGAGTGACCACTGAGTGACCACTGACCACTGGGAGTGACCACTGACCCACGGGAGAGACCACTGACCCACGGGAGAGACCATTGAGCAATGGGAGTGACCACTGACCCCTGGGAATGGACACTGACCCACGGGAGTGACCACTGACCCATGGGAGTGACCATTGAACAATGGGAGTGACCACTGACCCATGGGAATGGACACTGACCCACGGGAGTGACCACTGACCCACGGAGTGACCACTGACCCACGGGAGAGACCATTGAGCAATGGGAGTGACCACTGACCCCTGGGAATGGACACTGACCCATGGAATGGACACTGACCCATGGGAGTGACCACTGAACAATGGGAGTGACCATTGAACAATGGGAGTGACCACTGACCCATGGGAGTGACCACTGAGTGACCACTGAGTGACCACAGAGTGACCACTGACCACTGGGAATGACCACTGAGTGACCACTGAGTGACCACAGAGTGACCACTGACCCATGGGAATGGACACTGACCCCTGGGAGTGACCACAGAGTGACCACTGACCACTGAGGGGTTTGGGGGTCCTCTGGGGGGGATTTTGGGGGTATTTTGGGCATTTTTGGGGTTTCTTTGTGGAGGGCAGTTTGGGTGTATTTTGGGGCCAGTTTTGGGGTTTTTGGGTTTGTTTTGGGAATTTTTTTGGGGGGGTTTTATTTGGAATTTTTTGGGGGAGGATTTTTGGGTTTTTTTGGGTTTGGTTTCGGGGGTGTTTTTGGGGGTGGGGTTTTGGGTATATTTTCGGGGTTTTGGGGTTTTTGGGGGTTGTTTTTGGGGGGATATTTTGGGGGATATTTTGGGTATTTTGGGGCTATTTTTGCAGTTATTTTTTCCGGGATTTTGGGTATATTTCGGGTACATTTCGAGCTGGTTTTTTGGGTTTTTTTCCCCCAATTTCAGCAACTACGGGCCGTGCCTGGAGCTGCAGGAGGAGGCGGCGGGGCCGGATTTGGGGGCTGTTTTTGGGGGGATATTTTGGGTATTTTTGGGGCTATAATTTTTGCAGTTATTTTTCCGGGATTTTGGGTACATTTCGAGCTGTTTTTTTGGGGTTTTTTCCCCCCATTTCAGCAACTACGGGCCGTGCCTGGAGCTGCAGGAGGAGGCGCGGGCCCGCGGCTGCCAGCAGGTGCTGTGGCTCTACGGGCCCGAGCAGCTCCTGACCGAGGTGGGCACCATGAACCTCTTCGTCTTCTGGGAGCGCCCGGACGGGGGTACGGGGGGGACCTGGGGGGAAACTGGGGGGCTCTGGGGGGTCCTGGAGGGGTTTGGGGAAATTGGGGGGTCCTGGAGGGGTTTGGGGGAAAATTGGGGGGGTTTGGGGGATCTGGGGTGGTCCTGGGGGGGGTTTGGGGGTAAATTTGGGGGGTTTGGGGGTAAATTGGGGGGGTTTGGGGGGTCCTGGAAGGGATTTGGGGGGTCCTGGAGGGTCCTGGGATGTCCTGGGGGGAAATTTGGGGGGTTTAGAGGTAAATTTGGGGGGGTCCTCGGGGAGTTTTGGGGAAAATTTGGGGGGTTTGAGGGGGTCCTAGAGGGGTATTGGGGAAAACTGGGGGGGTCCCAGAGGTGATTTTGGGGGGGGTCCCGGGGAAAGTTTGGGGGGTTTGGGGGGTCCTGGGAGGTGCTGGGGGGGAAATTTTGGGGGTCCAGGGGATTTTTGGGGGGAAAATTTGGAAGATTTGGGGCTTTTGGAGTGTCGTGGGGGGGTTCCTGGGGGTAAATTTGGGGGGAAATTTGGGAGGTTTGGGGGTTCTGGTGGGGATTTTGGGGGGGTCCTGGAGGGAAATTTGGGGGCTCAAGGGGGTCCCACGGGGGTTTGGGGTGGGGGGGAATTTGGGCGGGGGGTCCTGGGTGGGTTTGGGAGGTCCTGGAGGGGATTCTGAGGGGATTTGGGGGGGTCCCGGGGGGGGTTTTGAGGGGGTTTTGGGGGGGATTTTGGGGTCCTGGGGGGCTCGGGGGGGATTTGGGGGCTCCCGGGCGGTTTTGGGGGGTCCTGGGGAGGGTCCCGGGGGTCTCAGGGGGTCTCTGAGCCCCCCTGTGCCCCCCCAGCCCCGGAGCTGGTGACGCCCCCCCTGGACGGGCTGATCCTGCCGGGGGTGACGCGGCAGAGCCTGCTGGAGCTGGCCCGCAAATGGGTGAGGGGCTTTGGGGGGCTGGGAGGGGTCTGGGGGCTTTGGGTGGGCTCTGGGGAGGGGTCCGGTAAATTTTGGGGGGGTCTGGGGAGGAGTTTGGGGCGGTTTTGGCGCAGATTTGGGGCAGTTTTGGGGCGGGATTTTGGCCGGATTTGGGGCGGTTCCGAGGGAGACCCCTCCCCAATTTGTGCCCCCCCCCCAGGGGGAGTTCGGGGTGCGCGAAGCCCCCCTGCCCACGGGCTCGGGGCTGGGGGCGCTCAGGGGGGATTTGGGGCGGTTTTGGGTTGGATTTTGGGCAGTTTTGGGGCGGTTTTTGTGCGGATTTTGGCCGGATTTGGGGGGGTACCTGTGGCCATCGGGACCCCTCCCCAATTTGCCGCCCCCCCAGGGGGAGTTCGCGGTGCGCGAGGCCCCCCTGCCCATGGGCTCCGTCCTGGGGGCGCTCAAGGCCGGGCGGCTCCGGGAGATGTTCGGGGCCGGCACCGCCTGCGTGGTGTGCCCGGTGGGCGAGATCCTCTACCAGGAGCAGGTGCGGGGGTCTGGGGGCGTCAGGGGGGTCTGGGGGCGGCTGGGGGGGATTTGGGGGTCTGGGGGCGGCTGGAGGGGTTTGGGGAACCAGGGGGTTACGGGGTTTGGGGGTTTGGGGAGGATTTTGGGGGTCCCGGGAAGGTTTTTGGGGCGGTTATGGGAAATTTGGGGAGGGGTTTGGGGGGGTTCCTAGGGGGTTTGGGGGGGGGGTGGTCTGGGGGCGTCCCCAATAGGCCAAAATATCCCAAATATCCCCAAAATTACCCCAAAAAATGTACCCAGAAACATCCCCAAATATCCCCCAAATAGCCCCAAAAATATCCCCAAAATTGCCCCAAAAATGTACCCAGAAACATTCCCACAAATATCCCCAAAATGCCCCCAAAATGTCCCCAAAATGTCCCCAAAATATTCCCAAAAACGTCCCCAAAATGCCCCCAAAATATCCCCAAAAAATATCGCCAAAAACATTCCAAAAATTACCCCAAAAATATCCCAAAATTGCCCCCAAAATATCCCCAAAAAATATACCCCAAAACATCCCAAAAATTACGCCAAAAATTGTCCAAAACTATCCCAAAATTTATCCCAAAAATCTCAAAAAAAAAGCCCAAAAATATTCCCAAATATGTGGGGATATTTTTGGGGATATTTCAGGATATTTTGGGGGATATTTGGATATTTTGGGGGGGTATTTTTAGGGATATTTTTGGGGATATTTTGGGGGATATTTTTGGGATATTTTGGGGGATATTTGTGAAAAGTTTGGGGATATTTTTAAGGGTATTTTGGGGGATATTTTGGATATTTTGGGGGGGGGTATTTTGGGGGATATTTTTGGGGATATTTCTGTGGATATTTGGATTTTTTTGGGGGTATTTCTGGGGATATTTTGGGGGTATTTGGGATATTTCTGGTGATAATTTTGGGGATATTTTGGGGGGTTTTGCGGGGGATATTTTGGGGTGTTTTTGGGATGTTTTTGGGGCGATGTTTTTGGGAGGTTTTGTGGATATTTTGGGGGATATTTCTGGGGATATTTGGGATATTTTTGGGGCTTTTTGGGGATGTTTCTGGGGATATTTTGGGGGGATATTTGGGATATTTTTTGGGGATATTTGGGATATTTCTGGGGATATTTTGGGGGATATTTGGGATATTTTGGGGGGATATTTGGGATATTTTGGGGGGATATTTGGGGGTTTTTTGGGGGGATATTTTGGGGTTTTTTTTGGGGGGATATTTTGGGGGGTATTTGGGATATTTCTGGGGATATTTTTCAGGATATTTTGGGATGTTTTTGGGGAGATATTTGGGATGTTTTGTGGGTATTTTTGGGGGGATATTTTGGGGGTCCCGGTGAGCCCCCCGTGCCCCCCCAGGTGCTGTCGGTGCCCACGATGGAGAACGGAGCCAAAGTGACCACGAGGTTCCTGCGGGAGCTCAACGACATCCAGGTGGGGATTTGGGGAGAATCGGGGCGATTTTGGGAAAACTGGGAAAAATCTGGGAAAATGTGGAGGGAAATTTGGGGGAAAATTGGGGGGAAATCCGGGAGGAAATTAGGGGGAAATTTGGGGAGAAATTTGGGAAAATTTGGGGGAGATATGGGAGGAATTTGGAAGAAATTTTGGGGGGAAATTGGAGAAAAATTGGGAGAAATTTCGGGGGGATTTTGGGGAAATTTGGGAGGTATTTGGGGGGAAAATTTGGGGGAAAATTATGGGGAAAATGGGGGAGAAATTTTGGGGGAATTTAAGGGAAAATTCGGCGGAAATTTGGGGGAAATTTTGGGGAAAATTGGGAGAAATTTTGGTGGAAATTTGGGAGGAATTTGGAGGAAATTTCAGGGGTGTTTTGGTGAAAATTGGGGGGAAAATTTGTGGGGATCTTTATGGGAATTTGGGGAAAATTGGGGGCAAATTTTGGGAAAATTGGGGAGAAATTTGTGGGAATTTTGGGGGAAAATTGGGGAAATTTGGGGGTGGAGAAATTGGGGGGGAAATGGGGGAAAATTCGGGGGAATTTTGGGTAAAATTCAGACAAATGTGTGTGAAACATGCGCTGTAATTTGGGGAGGGGTCCCGGTGCCCCCCGTGACCCCCTCCCCGTTTTTGCCCCCCCAGTACGGCCGCGTGCCCAGCCCGTGGGCCCAGCCCCTGTGACCCCCCCGGACGGGGCCGGGACCCCTCCCCAAAATGCACCAAAAATGCCAAAAACGACCCCAAAAATCCAACGACACTCCGGAGCCTCCTCACCCCCCCCCGGGCGGGGCCGGGACCCCTCCCCAAATTCACCCAGATTCACCCATGGGGGGGGGGATTGGGGCCCGGGACCCCTCCCCAAAATGCACCAAAAATGCCAAAAACCGCCCAAAATTCAACACTCCGGAGCCTTTTTGGGGAGGGGTCCCCAAATCCCCTCCCCCTCACAAAGACCCCAGACCCTTTTTTGGGGAGGGGGGGGGGTCCCGAATCCCCTCGCCCAGCTCAGCCCCTCCCCCCGTGCAATATCTGAGCTGAGCCCGCCCCCTCCCCTGGCCCCGCCCCCTCCCCCCCCCCTCCCCCCCCAGTGCTTGAAAAGCCTTAAACGACCCCAAAAATCCGGGACCCCTCCCCCACCCACCAAAGGTCAGCGGGGGTCGTTAATAATAAAGAGCCATTGATTGATTGATTAATTATTGATTGATTGATTAGTTGATTGATTGATTATTGATTTATCGATTATTGATTGATTGGGGGTAATTGATGGGTTGATTGATTGATTGATTGATTGATTGGGGGTTAACGGGGAGGAGGGGGTGGGCGGGGATGGGGCGTGGCCGAATTGTCCAAAAATGTCAAAAATGTCCAAAAATATCCGAAAATATTAAAAAGATATTTTAAAAATATTTAAAAAATATTTTTTAATTCCAAATGTTCCCAAATATCCCAAAAATTCCAAATATCTCAAATACCCCCAAAATCTCCAAAAATCCCAAATATCCCCAAATGTCCAAAAAATTCCAAATACCCCAAAAAATGCCCCAAATATCTGAAATATCCTAAAAATTCCAAATGTCCCCAAATACCCCAAATATCCCAAAATCCCCAAATATCCGAAACATCCCAAACGTCCCCAAAATGAACTTTTAAGCTTTTTTTTGTTTTTCCAAAAATCCCCTTTATTTCCCCATTTTTTCCCCTTTTTCTTTACAAAACCATCCCAGACAATAAATAGGATTTTTTTGGAGGGGGGCTAATAATAATAATAATAATAATAATAATAGTAATAATATAATAATAATAATAATAGTTGTAGTAGTAGTAGTAATTACAATAATAATTACAGTAATAATTACAGTGATAATTACAGCAATAATAATTACAATAATAACAGTGATAACAACAATAATTACAGTAATAATGACGACGGTAATAAAAATAACAACAATAATAAAAAATTAAAATAATAAAAATAATAATTAAAATTAACAATAATAATAAAAAATAACGTCAGCCGTAATAAAATTACCATAATAATAATAATAATAATAATAAAAATACCGACAATAATAATAAAAATACCAAAATTAATATATAAAAATAACAATAATAATAAAATTACCGACAATAATAATTAAAATAACGACGATAACACTAGAAATAACAATAATAAAAATAAAAATAACAATAACAATAATTAAAGTACCAACAATAATAATAAAAATAACGACAATAACAATAAAAATAACGACAATAACAATAAAAATATCATTAAACCCAATAAAACATCGACATTAATTATTAATCAATAATAATTCCGATTTCCGCGGGCCCGGGAGGGCGGCGCGGGGCTGTTTTGCATAGATTAGAATAATTTAGAATAAATTAGGGCGGGGTCAGAGGCGGTTGCGCAGCAGGACGAGCGCGCGCGCGGCCCAGTCCAGGTACAGGTGCAGCCCCCGCAGCAGCGCATGCGCGGCGCGCACCGCCCCCCACGGCGTCACCTGCGGGGGCGGGGTCACACCTGGCGAGGGGGCGGGGCGCGGCAGCGACAGCCGGGACACCTGGGGGTGGGGGGACAGAGGGGTCAGGGACACACCTGGGGAACACCTGGGGGGACATGGGGGTCATGGGGACACCTGGGGGGCCAGGGACACACCTGGAGGGGGTAAAGGGACACCTGGGGAGAGTGGGACACACCTGAGGGAGTGGGGACACACCTGGGGACACACCTGGGGGTGGGACAGGGACACACCTGAGGGGACGGTGTCACACTTTGGGGGCACACGGGGACACACCTGGGCACTCACCTGGGCTGCGGACGCCCCTTTCCCCAAGCCCCGCCCACCCCAAACCACGCCCCTCCCGCGCCTCTCCCGCCGCCGGTTCGAATCTCGGTCCCGCCTCTTCCTCAAACCCGCCCCTGCCATGCCCTGCCACTCCCCCCCGGTGCACACCAGGTGCTCCAGCCCCGCCCCCGCCCAGGCCCCGCCCCCCGGTGCTCACCAGGTGCTGCAGGTGGCCCCGCCCCCTGCCCAGGCCCCGCCCCCCGGTGCTCACCAGGTGCTCCAGCCCCGCCCCCCGCCCAGGCCCCGCCCCCCGGTGCTCACCAGGTGCTCCAGCCCCGCCCCCGCCCAGGCCCCGCCCCCCGGTGCTCACCAGGTGCTCCAGGCGGCCCCGCAGGCGCTCGAGGCGCCCCCGCAGCGCCCCCAGCGGCGGCTCCAGGCCCCGCAGCGCCGCCCCCGCCCGGCGCAGCCACTCGAGCAGGCGCTGGTAGCGCAGCAGGTCCGAGCCGAGCCGGGGCAGGAGCGAGGAGGCCTGGGGAGGGGACAGAGGGACACTGAGGGGACACTGGGGACATTGGGGGGTCTGGGGGCACAGGGGACATTGGGGTATATGGGCACACAGGGACACAGGGGCACAGGAGGCGCTGGTAGCGCAGCAGGTCCGAGCCGAGCCGGGGCAGCAGGGAGGAGGCCTGGGGAGGGGACATTGGGGACACTGGGGACACTGAGGGGACAGATGGACATTGGGGACATTGGGGACACTGAGGGGACACTGAGGGGTCTGGGGGCACAGGGGACATTGGGGACATTGGGGTATATGGGGACACAGGGGCACAGGAGGCGCTAGCAGCGCAGCAGGTCCGAGCCCAGGCGGGGGAGCAGGGAGGAGGCCTGCGGGGACATTGGGGACACTGAGGGGACATTGGGGACATTGGGGGGTCTGGGGGCACAGGGGACATTGGGGACATTGGGGACATCGGGGTATATGGGGACACAGGGGCACAGGAGGCGCTGGTAGCGCAGCAGGTCCGAGCATGGGGGGACATTGGGGACATTGGGGGGACACGGGGGATATGGAGACATCGGGGACATCAGGGGACATCGGGGGACACAAGGTAAATGGGGGACATTGGGGACAGAGGGACACTGAGGGACATTGGGGGGACACCGAGGTTATGGGGACATTGGGGACAGATGGACACGGATGGACACAAGGACATTGGGGGGACACTGAGGGGTCTGGGGTGTCATTGGGGTCAGGGGACATTGGGGGGACACCGGGGTTATGGGGACATTGGGGACACTGAGGGACATTGGGGACGGATGGACACGGATGGACGCAAGGACATTGGGGGGACACTGAGGGGTCTGGGGGACACTGAGGGGTCTGGGGGTGTCATTGGGGTCAGGGGACACTGGGGGGACATTGGGGGGACACTGAGGGGTCACAGGGGGTCAGAGGACATCAGGGACATCGGGGGGACACTGGGGGGACACCAGAGGGACAGGAGGACGGGGGGGACAGACAGACACTGGGGACATCGGGGTCTGGGGGACACTGGGGACATCGGGGTCTGGGGGCTTCGGGGGGTTGGGGGGACATCGGGGTCTGGGGGCTTCGGGGGTTTGGGGGCCCAGGGGGGTTCAGAGAATTGGGGGAAATGGGGAGGGGGCTCAGGATGAGTCAAATGGACCCAGGGGGGGTCACGGGTGACCCACGGAGACCCCAGACCCACAGAGACCCCAGCCCCATAGAGAGACCCCAGACCCACAGAGCCCCCAGCCCCATAGAGAGACCCCAGACCCAGAGAGAGACCCCAGACCCACAGAGGAGCCCCCAGCCCCACAGAGCCCCCCGCCCCAGAGCGGGACCCCCGCCCCACCTGGATGTTGGGCAGCTCCAGCGCGCTCATGGCCAGCACGGGCAGCGAGTCCATCTTGTGCTCCCCCTCGGCCGGGAATCGCGACTTCTGTCGCGACAGGAACGACACGGAGGGGAGGGGTCAGCCCTGGCCACGCCCCCGCCCCCAAATATCCCTAAATCCTCCCAGGGAAATTGGGGGAAATTTGAAGAGAGTTTGGGGAGATTTGGGGAGGTTTTGGGGAGATTTGGGGAGATTTTGGGAGGTTTTGGGGAGATTTGGGGAGATTTTGGGATGTTTTGGGGAGATTTTGGGATGTTTTGGGGGGATTTGGGGAGATTTTGGGAAGTTTTGGAGGGATTCGGGGAATTTTGGGAGGTTTAGGGGGATTCGGAGGAGGTCTGGAGAAATTTGGGGAGGTTTTGGGGGGTCTCGGGGGGTCTCGGGGCACCCACGAGCAGCTCCAGCAGCGCCCTGGTGCCCCTTTGGGGAGCGCTTTGGGGGGATTTCGGGGTGATTTCGGGGTGATTTCGGGGTGATTTGGGGTGATTTGGGGAGATTTGGGGAGGGGGGATTTTGGGGGGTCTCCGGGGGTCCCGGGGTACCCACGAGCAGCTCCAGCAGCGCCCTGGTGTCCCCCAGCAGCGCCTTGGCCAGGTGGATGACGCTGTCCAGGTCCCCGCGCGGGTCCGGGGGGCTCGGGGGGCGCGGGCGGGGGGCGAGGGCGACCCCCGGGCCCGGCCACAGCCCCGGCCAGAGCCCCAGGAGGGTCAGCAGCGCCCTGAACGGAGCCCCTGCGGAGATTTGGGGTGAATTGAGGGGATTTTGGGACATCTGGGGGGTCACAGCCCCAGCAGCGCCCTGAACGGAGCCCCTGCGGAGATTTGGGGAGATTTTGGGTGATTTTGGGGGGATTCGGGGGTTCTGCGAACGCCGGGATTTGGGTGCCACGGGAATCCCGGGATTTGGGGGAATATTTGGGGGTTCCAGGAACTGCGGAATTTTAGGGAAGATTTCGGGATTTGGGATGCGCGAACGCCGGAATTCGGGGTCCCGAGAGTGCCGGGATTTGGGGAAATATTTGGGGATTTAGGAGAAGATTTGGGGGTTTGGGGCTTTTTGCGAATCGCGGGGTTCGGGGGCGTCCCAGGATTTGGGGCTCCATCCCGAAATTTGGGGCTCCATCCCGGGAATTTGGGAATTCCCGGAAATTTGGGAATCCCGGGGATTTTGCGGCGAATCCTCGGGAATTTGGGGTTCCTCGGGCTCCCGGAGTTGGGGAATCTCGAAATTTGGGGCTCCCTGAATTCGGGGAATCTCCGATTTTGGGGCTCCCGGAATTCGGGGATCTCAAAATTTGGGGCTCCCTGAAATTCGGGGAATCTCAGAATTCGGGACTCCCGGAATTCGGGAATTTTGGGCTCGGGAATCGCGGGATTGGAGGCTCTCGAAATTTTGGGGCTCCCGGGATTTGGGGCTGTCGGAATTTTGGGCTCTCGGGCTCAAGAACTGGGGAAATTTCGGGGTTTTGGTATTGCCGGAATTCGGGGGCTTTCGGCCTCGGAATTTCGGGATTTTGGGGGTCCCCGCGCGCGGCTCTGCCGGGATTTTGGGATTGTCGGAATTTGGGACTCTCGGGATCGGGAATTTCGGGATTTTGGGGCTGCCGGGACCGGGAAAAACCGGGGATCCCTCGCAATTTTGGGCATTCCCAGAATTTAGGGACTCCCGACACGTGGGAATGGCGGAATTTTTGAGGGTGCTCCTCAAACTTTTTGTGCCAACCCGAATTTTTGTGCGATTTTGGCGGAGTTTCCGGCAATTCGCGGCTCCCAAAATTCGGGGATTTGGGAATTGAGGGGAATTTCGGGGATTTGGGGCTGCCGGGACCGGGAGAAACCGGGGATCCCTCGCACTCCCGGAATTTCGGGACTCTCGGGATTTTGGGAATGGCGGGGTTTTGGAGGGGGGCTCCCCAAATTTTTTGAGTTTTTGTGCGAACTCAATTTTTTTTTGTTGTGCGCTCTCTCCCGGTTTTGTGGGGGGTCCTTCCAGCAATTCGGGGCTCCCAAATTTCGGGGTTCCCGGGCGAAATGGGGCGAAAAGGGGTGAAATCCGTCGCCGGCGGGCTGGGGTGGGGGCTGCGGGCGGGGGGCGCGGCCGCGCGTCCTGTGCGGTCCCGGCCTTTGGAAACTTTGATGCGGGGCTGAGTCAGGGGCGGCGGCGGCGGCGGCGGCACCTGCGGAGCCCCCGCGCGTGGGGGGCCCACCCGAGCCTGGGGGGGGGGGGGCGCTGTGCTTGTCCCGAAACCCCCGAAATCCGCCCCAAAAAATACCCCCAAAAAACCAAAAAAACCCAAAAAAAACCCAGAAAAAAAGCCCCGAACGCCCGACCCTGGCCGCGCTCGCACCTGGGCGGCCCCACGCGTGCCCCGACCCCGCTCCCGCCCTGCCCGCCGCCCCCACGCGTGCCCGCGGGCGGGCAGGTGCGCCGGGGCCGTTTGCGGTTTGAGGCGCGGCCGCCGCTGCCCGGGCCCCGCGGCCCCACGCGCGTGGACGCGCCCGGTGCGGTCCGTGGGGTGCGGGGCGGGCGCGCGGGACCCCTCCCCACGCGGGGACCCCCCGGGACCGGACCCTCCCCACGGGGGTCGCGCCGGGATTGTGGCCCCCTCCTCAAGGCTCGTGGCCCCCTGCCCGCCCCACGCGTGTCCGGCACTCACGGGTCATGGCGGGGTCCCGCAGCCGCGCGGGGGTCGCGCTCGGGGCTCCACGCGCTCCCACGGGGTCACCGGAGGTCACCGGGGGTCACGCGTGGCGCCCTCGGGGCCGCTCCCACGCGCGGGTCCCGCTGCTGTCGCCGAGGGTCACCCGCGCCGGGACACCGGGACACCGGGACACGCGGGACACCGGGACACCGGGACACGCGGGACACGCGGGACGCGCTCACGGTGCTGCTCGGGGCGTGCTCCCCACGCGGGACACGCGGGACGCGCTGCCGGTGACACTCGGTCCGGGATTGTCCCCACGCACCGGGACTGTCCCCCACGCACCGTGACACGCACCGGGAGGGTCCCCACGCTCCGTGACCCGCTCGGGGATTGTCCCCGTTCTCCGGGATTGTCCCCAAATCGCCGGGACGGTCCCCACGCTCCGTGACCCGCTGCCCCCGCTCCGTGACCGGCTCCCCACGCTCCCCACGGTCAGTGACCGGCTCCCCACGCTCCGTGACCGGCTGCCCCCGCTCCCCACGCTCCGTGACCGGCTCCCCACGCTCCCCACGGTCAGTGACCGGCTCCCCACGCTCCGTGACCCGCTCCCCACGCTCCCCACGCTCCCACTCCTCTCCCCTCTCTCCCTTTCACGCCCCCCCCCCAAATCCCCTCCCCGCCTTCCTCCTCCTCCTCCTCCTCGCTCCGTCCGTCCCCCCGCGTGCCGTGGGGGGCCGGCTCTGTCCCGGGCCCGCTCCGGGTCTGTCCCGCGTGTCCCGGTGTCCCCGCGTGACGCCCGGCGCGCCGCCCGCCCCCCCGCCCTTTATAACGCCCGCGGGAGCCGCCGCGGCCGCGGCCGCCGCCGATGACACATCCTGAGTCACGGCTTTTCCATCCCGCCGGGCCCGGGGGGAGCGAACCCCCCACGGCGGCCCCCGGGACCCCCCCGGCACCCCCGGGACCCCCCCGGGACCCCCCCGGACCCAGCGGGACCGAACCGGGACCCCCCGGACCCAGCGGGACCGAACGGGACCCCCGAGAGGAGGAGCGGAAAGGGGCGCGCCTGGGGGGGGGAACGGGGACGGACCGGGACCGAACCGGGACCGGGGGCAGCGAAACCCCCCCCACGGCGGCCCCCGGGCACCGGCACCCCCGGGACCCCCCCCGGGACCCCCCCGGACCCAGCGGGACCGAACCGGAACGAGCGGGACCCCCCCAACAGCGACCCAAACCGGGAGGGACGGACGGGACCCCCGAGAGGCGGCGGAGGAGGGGAAGGGGCGCACCTGGAGGGGAGGGATGGACCGGGACCGAACCGGGACTGGGGAATCGGGAGAGAATCGGGACTGGGGCACCGGGACCGGGAGCGAACCGGGACCGGGGGTACCGGGGCCGAAACTCGGCCGGGGCGCACCCGGACCTGTCCCACACCGGGACAGGGGGGACCGGGAGCGAACCGGAACCAGGGGTACCGGGATCGGTCCCGAACCTGGACCGGCAGTACCGGGAGCGGGACCGAACGTGGAGCAGGGCGCACCTGGATCTGCTCCGAACCTGGACCGGGGGACACCGGGACCGGGGCAGAACCTGCGCCGGGATCGGTTCCGAACCTGCACCGGGAGTACCGGGGTCGGTCCCGAATCTCCTCCAGGGCGCCCCTGGAGCAGGGCCGAAACCGGACCGACCGGTACCGGGAGCAGGGCGCACTTGGACCTGTCCCGCACCTGGACCAGGTGTACCGGGATCGGTCCCGAACCGGCACCGGCGGTACCGGGAGCGGGGCCACACCTGGACCGGGGGTACCGGAACCGGCACCGGAGCCCGAACCCGCCCCGGTACCGCAGGGTCCGGCCCGAGAGGGGGTCCCGCGGCCCCGCACCTGGACCAGGTGGGACCGGACCGGACCGGGCCGGCACCGGAGGGATCCCGAGCCTGGGGGGTTCCGCTCCCGAACCGGGGGGTGCCGACCCCGAACCGGTTCCGCCCCACCGAGGGGACCCCCCCGGTGCCCCCCCCCCGTCTCTGACTCAGCCCCTCCCCCCCCGGGGTTCTCCCCGCTCGCGTCAGCACCGGGACCCCCCGTGGGGGGCGGGGGGGGCCCAAAACCGGGGCAAGGGGGCGGGGCAATTCCGGGGGGCGTGTCCATCCCGCACAGGGGGCGGGGCGAGCTGGGGACGGCGGGGGCAGGGTCTCGGGTAGGGGGCGTGTCCCGGGTTAGGGGGCGTGTCCCGGGGCTGGGGGGGGGTCCCGGTGCGGCCCCCGCGGTCCCGGAAGGGCTCGGGGGGGGCTCCGAGGGGGGCGGGGGGGCCCCGCTGACGTCAGCGGAAACCCCGGGCGGCCGCAGGGCCCCCCCCGGCCCCGCCGCGCTGCGTCAGCGCCGGGACCCCCCCCGGGGGCTGGGAACCCCCCGGAATGGGGGCGACCCCCCCCAGAAATGGGGGTGAACCCCCCAAGGGGGCCCGGGGGAGGGTTGGGGGGTTTTTGGGTTTTTTGGGGGGTTTTGGGGTTTTTTTGGGGGGTTTTTTGGGGAAGGGGGAGCGCTCGGTGCCGCCGCGGTCAGCACGGGTGGCCCCGGGGGGGGGGCGGGGGGGGGCCGGGCCGTGCGTCAGGCGGTGACGCGGGAGGATGTGGGGGGGACACCGGGGGGGGGGCAGAACCGGGGGGGGGGACACGGGGCAGGATGTGGGGGGGCAAAAAGGGGGGGCAAAAACCGGGGCACGGCGGGGGGGACACAGGGGGGAAAACCGGGGGGACATTGAGGGGACACGGGGGGCGGAAACGGGGGGACAAAGGGGGGGAAAAACTGGGGGGCACGGAGGGGATGGGGGGACAAATGGGGGACATTGGGGA
>NW_026948563.1:74970-122423 GCF_035770615.1 Melospiza melodia melodia
TCCACGACTTCGTGCTGGCGCTGCAGACCCTGCCCCGCGAGGAGCACACGGTGACACCCAAAAACCCCAAAATTCACCCCAAAAAACCGCAAATCCCGAAAACCCCGGAATCCCCCCCAAAAACCCCGGAATTCCCCCCAAAATCCCCCCCGGGCCCATCAGCCACGACTTCGTGCTGGCGCTGCAGACCCTGCCCCGCGAGGAGCACACGGTGACACCCCAAAAAACCCCGAAATCACCCCAAAAATCACCCCCAAAATTCACCCCCAAAAACCGCAAATCCCAGGGAACCCCAAAATCACCAGGGGAGCCCCAAAATCCGCCCGGGACCCCAAAAATCCTGTGTGTGTCCCCAAAAATCCTGTGGGTGTCCCCAAAATCTGGGCGTCTCCCTAAACCTGGGCGTGTCCCCAAAAATCCCCGGGAGCCCCAAAATCTGGGCGTGACCCCAAAAATCCTGGGTGTGTCCCCAAAAAAACCCCTGGGGATTTTGGGGTTTCCCCGGATTTTGGGGTGTCCCGGGTGGGATTTTGGGCGTTCCATGGGGATTTGGGGTTTTTCACGGGAATTTCTTGGGGGTTTTGGGGGGATTTTGAGCTTTTCGGGGTCCCGCAGGTGGCGGCGGTGGCCGCGCGGGATCTGGGGCGCGCCCGGTGCTTCGCGCAGCATTTCGGGGTGCCCCGGGCGTACGGATCCTACGAGGAGCTGGCCCGGGACCCCGGGATCGGTGAGAGACCCCGGGTTTGGGGATTTTGGGGCTGATTGCGGGGTTTTTTGGGGGGAATTCGGGGTTTTTTGGGATCAGGATTTTTTTGGGGTCCCCGATTCACTATTTTTGGGTTTTTTTCCCCAGATGTGGTGTACGTGGGGGTGGTGAACCTCGCTCACCTGCCCACGGGCTGCCCTTCCATGGGGATTTATGGGGTTTGATGGTATTTTATGGGGGTTTTGTGGGTTTCTTTTGGGTGAATTTGGGGTTTTTGGGATCAGGATTTTTTTGGGGTCCCCGATTCACTATTTTTGGGTTTTTTTCCCCAGATGTGGTGTACGTGGGGGTGGTGAACCCCGCTCACCTGCCCACGGGGCTGCTGTTCCTGCGCCGGGGCCGCGCGGTGCTGATGGAGAAGCCGATGGCGCTCGGGGCGCGCGAGGTGGCGCAGCTGGTGGGGACGGCGCGGGAGAAAGGCGTGTTCCTCATGGAGGTCAGGGCTCCCAGTATGACCAGTATAACCAGTAACCCATCCCAGTGCCCCTGATAGAGCCCCCAGTGCCCCACTCCCAGTGCCCCCAGTGCGAGGTGGCGCAGCTCGTTGGGACAGCGAGGGACAAGGGGGTGTTCCTCATGGAGGTGGGACCAGTAACACCAGTAACACCAGTAACACCAGTTATCCACTCCCAGTATAACCAGTAACCCCCACCAGTGCCCCTCACAGAGCCCCCAGTGCCAGGTGGCGCAGCTGGTGGGGACGGCCAGGGTGAAAGGCGTGTTCCTCATGGAGCTGAGGGCTCCCGGTGCTCCCAGTATCACCAGTATAACCAGTAACCCATCCCAGTGCCCCTCCCAGTGCCCCATTTTCCCGTTTCCAGGCTTTCTGGACACGTTATTTCCTGTTTTCGGCATTCCTGTATGTGTTTTTTCCCTGTTTTATCCCATTTCCAGCATTTGTACGCCCGTTTTTTCCCGTTTCCAGGGTTTCTGGACCCGATTTTTCCCCGCCTGGCGCCGCCTGCGCTCGCTGGCCCGGGGGGGCTCGCTGGGGTCGCCGCTGGTGCTGCGGGGGGAGCTCGGCTTCAACCTGGGGGGGGGTCCCGAGGCTGCGCGAGCCCCGCCTCGGGGGGGGGGTCCTGCTGGACCTGGGGGGCTACGGCATCCAGATGGCCCTGGGGCTGCTGGGGGGCGAGACCCCTCCCCAAATTACCGCCCGCGGCACCCTGCACCCCACCGGTACGGACTGGGGATATACTGGGAGTAAATGGGGCACTGGGGGTCCTGCTGGACCTGGGGGGGGGGGGCTACGGCGTCCAGATGGCCCTGGGGCTGCTGGGGGGGGGGTCACACCAAGAGACCCCTCCCCAAATTACCGCCCGCGGCACCCTGCACCCCACCGGTACGGCCTGGGATATACTGGGATGGACTGGGAGGGCGCTGCAGTTCCCAAAGCCGCCACCAGGGGGAGCTGTGAGTTCATTGAGGGATACTGGGAGGGACTGGGGGGCTCGGGGGTCTCTCTTCCCCATTTTCCCACTTTTTTTCCCATTCTTGTCTCATTTTTCTCCTTTTTCCCCTCATTCCCCCTTCACCCATTTCCCCATCATTTCCCCCCCATTATTCTCCCATTTCCCCCTGTTATTTTCCCCATTATTTTTTGCCCCTTTCCCCCCCATTTTTTTCCTTCATCTTTTCCCATTTCCCCCCGTTTTTCCCCGATTATTTCCCCCATTATTTTTCCTGTTTTACCCCGTTATTTCACCCATTATTCCCCCCTCTTTTTTTCCCATTTCCCCCCCATTATTTCCCCTATTATTTTTTCCCATTACCCCCATTATTTTTGCCCGTTTTCCCTGGTTTTCCCTCCCATCATTTTTCCCATTTCCCCCCCCCATTATTTTTCCCATTATTCCCCACATGACTTTTGCCCATTTCCCCCGTTTTTTCCCCCGTTGTTTTTGCCCATTTTCCCGGTTTTCCGCCCCGTTTTCCCCCCAGGCGTGGATGAGTCGGTGTCGGTGTCGCTCTCGTTCCCCGGCGGTCACCTCGCCTCGCTGCTTTTCTCCATGGCCGCGGAGCTGCCGGGGGCGGCGGCGCTGGGCGGGCCGCGAGGCTGGGCCGAGGTGACCAAAATCCCGGGAATTCACCCCAAAACCGGGGGGGACCCGAAAACCCGGGATTTCACCCAAAACCAGCGGGATTCAGCCCAAAAACACGGGGGTTGGGCTGCACGGCTGGGCTGGGGTGCATTTATGGGGGGTTTTGGATGGATTTTGGGTGGATTTCGGGTCTCACCCCTCATTTTCCCCCTTTAGCTCCCGACCCACATGAACTGCCCCACGGAGCAGCTGTGGGGGGGGCGCTGGGGTTTATTTCTGGGGGGGGATTTTGGGTTGATTTCGGGTGTTTTTGGGTCTGTTTGCCCCATTTTAGCTCCCGACCCACATGAACTGCCCCACGGAGCTGCTGTGGGGGGGGCGCCGCGAGCGTTTCCCGCTGCCCCCCCCGGCCGAGCCCCCCAACTTCCCCCACAGCACCGGGCTGCGCTTCGAGGCCCAGCACGTGCGGGAGTGCCTGCTAAAGGGTGAGGTTTTGGGGTGAAAAACGGCGATTTTGGGCAAAATACATGGAAATGGGGGGGAGAACGGGGTTTGGGGTAAAAAACCCGGGATTTGGGGCAAAAACCCGGGGTTTGGCTGCGCTACGAGGCCCAGCACATGCGGGAGTGCCTGCTGAAGGGTGAGGTTTGGGGCGAAAAACTGCTATTTTGGGTAACAACACGGGATTTTGGGGGGGAAACCTCAGATTTGGGGGGGAAACATTGCAATTTTTGGGGGAAAAAACCACGGGTTTTGGATAAAAATCCCGAGGTTTGAGTAAAAACCTGGGATTTGGGGTAAAATTTATGGGATTTGGGGTAAAGCCTCCCAGGTTTTGGGGTGGGGCCCTGGGGTTTTGGGTGAGCCCCCGATTTGGGGTGAAACCCCCCAATTTTGGGGTCTCTGGCGCCAGGGCTGACCGAGAGCCCCGAGATGCCGCTGGCCGAGAGCGAGGTCATCGCGCGGCTGCTGGACCAGGCCCGGGAGCAGGTCGGGGTCACGGTGGACGGAGTGACCACAGAGTGACCACTGACCATGAGTGACCGCTGGAGTGGACCAGTGACCGCTGGAGTGACCGCTGGAGTGACCGCTGACCCTGAATGACCACTGCACTCCGGACTGACTGCTGACCCTCTGGAGTGACCACTGACCCTTCTGAGTGACCACTGACCCTGAGTGACCGCTGGAGTGACCGCCGGCCCTCCGCAGTGAGCCCGTGGCTCAATAAAAGCTCTGAAACCTCCCCAAAACGGGGCCCGGTCACTCCCAGTACGAACCGGACGCTCCCGGTGTGTCCCAGTCCGTCCCAGTCCGTCCCAGTTCACCCCAGTCCGTCCCAGTACGAGCCGGACGCTCCCAGTCCCTCCCAGTCACGCTCACACAGTCCCAGTTTATCCCAGTCTGTCCCAGTCAGGCTCTGACGCTCCCAGTCTGTCCCAGTTTGTCCCAGTCCATCCCAGTCACTCACACGCTCCCAGTCTGTCCCAGTTTATCCCAGTCTGTCCCAGTTCACCCCAGTCGCACTCACATGCTCCCAGTCTGTCCCAGTTTGTCCCAGTCCATCCCAGTCACACTGACACAGTCCCAGTCCATCCCAGTTCACCCCAGCCACACTCACACGCTCCCAGTCCCTCCCAGTCTGTCCCAGTCCATCCCAGTTTATCCCAGTCCGTCCCAGTCACACTCACACGCTTCCAGTCTGTCCCAGTTTGTCCCAGTTTATCCAGTCTGTCCCAGTCACACTCACATTCTCCCAGTTTGCCCCAGTTCACCCCAGTCACACTCACACGCTCCCAGTCTGTCCCAGTCCATCCCAGTTTATCCCAGTCTGTCCCAGTTTATCCCAGTCTGTCCCAGTCCATCCCAGTTTATCCCAGTCTGTCCCAGTTTATCCCAGTCCATCCCAGTCAGGCTCCAACGCTCCCAGTTTATCCCAGTCCATCCCAGTTTGGGTTTATTACAGGAGCAGCCCGTGCTGGCGCAGCACGGCCGTGAACGGCGCCGCTTTCTTCTCCGCGCTGCGCTCGGCCCGGCGCCGCAGGCTCTGCAATGGGGGAAAAAACGGGAGAATTGGGAAAAACGGGGAAAAAAGCAGGGGAAAAAAATTCGGAAAACCCAGGGAAAAAAAGGTGGAAAAAAGAGGGGAAAAGACCGGGGAAAAAAGGGGAAATGAGGCATTGAGAGGTCCCCAATTTGGGGTTTTTCCTTCTCACCCCATTTTTCCTCCCTGTGAGGTCCCACATCCAAATTACGTTTTTTTCCCCGATTTTGAGGTGTTTTTTTTCCCCAAATTTTGCGGTGTTTTTTTCCATAATTTTGGGGTATTTTTTCCCTAATTTTGGGGTGGTTTTTTCCCCTAATTTGGGGTATTTTTTCCCCGATTTTGGGGTGTTTTTTTCCCCAATTTTGCTTTTTTTTTTTTTTTTTTCCTGATTTTGGGGTGATTCCCCCCCGTTTTCCTCACCATCATCTTCCTCTTCTTGTTGTAGCGGATCTTGGCCTTCTCCTTCCTCTTCTCCTCCAGGGCCTCGGTCACGTCCCGGTACTTCCAGCCCACCTCGTGTGCCAGGCGTCCCAGCACGGCAAACTGGGAGAAATGGGAGCTCAGGAATGACCCAAAACACCCCCAAATCCCCCAAAACACCCCAAAACCCCACGCCAAAAAAACCCCCAAAATCCCAGACCCAAAACAGCCCAACACCCCCCCAAGAAAATGGCTCAAAAACCACAGAACTGCCCCAAATCCACCTCGTGTGCCAGGCGGCCCAGCACGGCAAACTGGGAGCACTGGGAGCTCAGAAAACACCCCAAAATCCCCCAAAACCCCCCAGAAAACCACACACGAAACCCCCCAAATCCCACACCCAAAAACTGCCCAAAAAAACCCCAAAAACCCCAGAGAATTCACCCAAATCTGCCTTATGCCCAACCTGAATGCTGGAACCCCCAGCAAAAAAAACCATTAAATTCTAAACTCCCATAAATCCCCTAAAAACCCCCCAAAAAATCTCATAAAACCCTCCTAAAATATATAATCCCTACCAAAATCATATACGCCTTCTAAAATCCCATAAACCCCCCAAAATCTCCCTGAAATCCTCTAAAATCTCACAGATCTGTTAAAATCTTATAAATCCCCTTAAAACCGCAGAAACTCCCTAAAAAAATCTCATAAAATCCCATAGAACCCCCTAAAATCCCCCAAAACCCCTAGAAATTATCTAAAATGCTACAAAAATCCCCAAAACCCCGTAAATTGCCCCAAAACCCGTGCTCACCTTGCGGGTGGGTTTGAGGCGGATGATTTTCAGCGCCGCCGGCACCACCATGCGCTTCCGCTGCAAAATCCCAAATTTTGGGGTTTTTTGGGGCGTTCTGGGCGGGTTTGGGGGGTCTCGGGGCAGGGGGATGGGAGTTTGGGGGCTTTGTGGGATTTTGGTGTTTTTATGGGATTTTGGTGAAGATTACAATATTTAATTGTGATTTTTATCTGATTTTTTAGAGAGTTTCTGAAATTTTGAACATTTAACGAGATTTTAATTTTTTTTATGGGATTTTGGTGGGGATTACAAGATTTTAGGGGGATTTTATCAGATTTTTTTTTAGGGAGTTTGTGGAATTTTAGAGGATTTTGCGAGATTTTGGGGTTTTTACAGGATTTTGGTGGGCTTTACAAAGTTTCAGGGGAATTTTACCACTTTTTTAGGAACTTTGTGCGACTTTAAGAGTTTTATGGGATTTTAAGGGTTTTATGAGATTTTGGTGAGGATTACAAAACTCAATTGTGATTTTATCTGATTTTTAGGGCGTTTTTGGGATTTTGAAGACTTAACGAGATTTTAAGGCTTTTACAGGATTTTGTTGTGGATTACAAGATTTTAGGGGATTTTATCACGTTGGAGAGAGATCTTATTAACTTTTTAGGGGTTTTATGGGATTTCAGTATCCCTATGTGATTTTGGTGAGGATCACAAAATTCCAGGGGGATTTTAAGAATTTTTAGGAGTTTTATGGTATTTTAGTTTCCTGTGTGATTTTGGTGGGGGTTACAAGATTTCAGGAGCACTTTAACAATTTTTTACGGGTTTTTCACCAATTTCCTGGTGTTTTTGGGGTCCCGGGTGTCTCAGGGTTTGGGTTTTTCTCATCTCGAGTCAAACAATGTAGGTACAGGTGACATCACCGACACCGGGATTTGGGGCGGATTCCGCGGATTTTGGGGTGAATTCTGGGGATTTTGGGGCCCACCTTGTCGTAGGGAGGGGGGATCCCATCGAACACCTTGAGCCGCTCCAGCGCCGCCTGGCCCCGCTTGGTCTTGTGGGGCAGCATGCCTGGATTGGGGCGAAAAACCGGGATTTAGGGAAAATCGGGGTTTGGGGCGAAAAACCGGGATTTAGGGGAATTGGGGGTTTGGGGGAAAAACGAGGGATTTAAAGCAATTCTGGGTTTGGGGTGAAAGCAGGGGATTTAGGGCAATCTGAGGGTTTGGGGATTCTGGGGGATGTTGGGGAATTTGGGAGGAATTTTGAGGAATTTTTGGGTTTTTTGGGGTTCCCTCACTCCAGACTGTGTGTGTGGATTTTGGGGGGTTTGAGGGGGAGGATTTTGGGGTGAATTTTGGTGGTTTTGGGGTCTCTCTCACCTCTCACCATGCGCCAGAAGATGCGGCTGGGGGAAATTGGGGATTTTGGGGCAGTTTTTGGGGCAGATTTGGGGATTTTGGGGCAGTTTTTGGGGTGATTTTGGGGCGATTTTGGGGTGGATTTTGGGGCAGTTTTTGGGGTGATTTTGTAGCAGTTTTTGGGGTGATTTTGGGGCAGTTTTTGAGGCGATTTTTGGGGCAGATTTTGGGGCGATTTCTGGGTATTTTGGGGCCCTGGTCACCTCTCACGGTGCGCCAGAAGATGCGGCTGGGGGCTCGGAAGTGGAAGGGGCCCCGGGAAGGGTTGGTGTTCATCCTCTTCCTCAGGAAGGCCAGGAACTTCACTGCGGGGGAAAACGGGGTAGAAACGATCAAAAAAATGGTGCAGAATCCTCAAAAATATAGAGAACTCATTAAAAACGAGGCAGAATCCTTTAGAAATGAGAAAACCCATCCAAAATGGGGCAGAATCCTTCAAAAATGGGGCAGAATGCTTCAAAGACTCAGCAGAATTCATGGGGCAGAAACGGGGCAAAACCCCTCAGAAATGGAGAAGAATCCACCAAAAACGGGGCAGAATTCACAAAAATGGGGCAAAAACAGCTCAGAAATGGGGCAGAATCCTCGGAACTGGAGCAGAACTCCAAAAAAAAAAAAAAAAAAAAAAAGGGGCCAAATCCCTCAGAAACGGGGCAGAACTTATCAAAAATGGTGTAAAATCTCTCAAAAATGTGACTCAGGAATGGCCAGGATGGGGAAAAGGGCTGAAACCGCCCCAAACCCGGGGGTGCACCGGGAGCCCGGGACCTTCTGGAACCTTCCCAGGGCCTCTCCGTGACCCAAACCCGCCGGAACCGTCCCCAAACCCCGAGATTTCCCCCCGAAATCCGGTTTTTCCCCCCAGACCCCGCCCGCGGCACTCACGCTTGTTCCGGTAGAAGTTCCCGGAGATGTTGATGCCCTCGCAGCGAACCACGACCACGCGGCGGCCTGCGGACAGCGGCACCGGCCCGGGCCCCGTTAACCCCGGCTTTCTCACCATTTCTCCCCGCTCTTTCCCGGTTTTGCCCCTTCGTTTTAATTTTTTCCCCTTTATTCCTGATTTTTCCTTTTATTCCTGTTTTTTTCCCCATTATTCCCGCTTTCCCCTCATTAATATCGGTTTCCCCCGTTAATCCCGGTTTTTCACCCTTTTCCCCATTTTTTCCACCCATTATTCACGTTTTTTTTTTTTTCCCGGTTTCCCCCTCGTTATTCCCGGTTTTCCCCCGCGCTCAGCTGGTAGTGCATGTAGGCGCCTTTCATTGTCGCTAAACTCGACAGCCGACAGGGCTCATCACGGCGCGGGGGTCCCGGTGATTCCGCCGGTGTTATTCCCGTTCCCGGTAGCCGCCCCGGTGCCGCCGCCCCGCACTCACCCAGCAGCACCTGTTTGGCCACGATCGCCGCCAGCCGGCCCAGGAGGTGCCCGCGCCCGTCGATCACCAGAACCTGGGGCGGGGGGAGCGCCGCGGTGAGGCCCGGCCCTCACCGGGACCGCACCGGGCCCAGGCCGCACCGCGTGGCCGCGCCCCGCGCCGCCCCCGCCGCCCGCCCGCGGCCCCCCGCGCCCCCCGCGCTCCCCGCCGCTCCCCGCGCGCTCCCCGAGCCCCGCCGGGCCCTCCCGGATCCCCCCGGAGCCCCCCGAGCCCTCCCGGTGCCCCCGGGCCGCACCCGCGGCTCCGCCATGGCCGCCGCCCGCCTCAGAAAGAGGCCACGCCCCCTGCGGGAGCGCCGCTTCCGCCGCGCGGGGGCGGAAGTGACGTAGCGGGGAGGGGGGAAGGAACCAATGAGGGAGGGAAGGGGGGGACTGGGGGTGGGAGAATCCAATCGGAGTGCGGGAGGGGGGGTCTCCGTGTGCCCGGAGAATTCCAGTGCTCCCAGTATGGTTCCAGTATGATCTCAGCGTCCCTCCAGTGTCCCTAGAACCACCGCCAGTGCTCCCAGTATGATCCCAGTGCCCCCTCAGTATCCCTCCAGTGCCACCCAGCGCCCCCCCAGCGATCCCAGTACATCCCAGTACGATCCCAGCGCCCCTCCGGCGCTGCCAGTGCCCACCAGTATGATCCCAATGTGCTCCCAGTACCAACCAATGCCACTCCCACAACCTCCCAGTGCCCCCCAGTCCCTCACTCCAGGCTCTCACACGGCCGCTTTCTGCATTTATATTTATAATTATATTTATTTTATTTATATATGTACAGCGGTGGGGGGGCGGCTCTGGGCGGGTCTCGGGGGTCCCTTTTGGGGTCCCAGAGGATCTCGGGGGTCCCTGGGACTTCCTGGAGTCCCTTTTAGGGGGTCCCTGGGTCTTCCCGAAGGTCTCGGGGGGTCCCTTTTGGGGGTTTGGGGGGGTCCCCGGTGGTCCGGGGGGTCCGTGGAGGGTCTCGGGGATCCCTTTGGGGTTCTTGGGGATCTGGGGGGTCCCCGGTGCTCTCAGGGAGGTCCCTGGTGGATCCGGGGGGGTCTCGGGAGTCCCTGGGGTCCCTTTTCGGGGTTCTTGGGGGTCTCGGGGGGGTTCCCCGGGGATTCCCTTTTCGGGGGGCGTGGCCGTTCTCAGGCCCCGCCCCCGGTGGCCGGGGTGGTGCCGGTGGCCCCGTAGCTGGCGGGGGGCCCGCCCGGGGGTCCCCCTCCCCCCACCCCCCCTTCCTCCCCTTCCTCCTCCTCCTCCTCCTCGTCGCTGGCCACGCCCCCCGGCGCCAGAGGCTCCGCCTCCTCCCGCGGCGGCTCCGCCCACGGCTGCGGCTCCCCGGAAGCGAAGACGCCGTAGAAGGCCACGCCCCCGTAGTGCACGAGCGCGGCTATCAGGAACACCCACTGCCACTCCTCGCGCGTCTGCGCCAATCAGCGCCCGCCGCGCGCCGCGCGCCGGCCAATCCGCGACGAGCGGGGGCGGGACCCAATGGGAACGAGGGGAGAGAGCGGGAAAGGGAGGGGGCGTGGCCGAGGGGAGGGCGGGGAAAGAAGAGCGGCGGGGCCAAAGGGAGGGGGCGGGGCCAGGCGGGCGGTGATTGACAGGAGGGGCGGTGAGTGACAGGAGGGGCGGTGAGTGACAGGCGGGCAGGGCGACCCTCAAATTCCCGTTTCCGTCTGTCGCCCCCAAGTCCCTCTGTCCCCTCAGTGTCCCCAATGTCCCCTGGGTGCCCCCAGTGTCCCCAATGTCCCCTCAGTGTCCCCAGTGTCCCCTCACCTTGTGGCGGGTGAAGGCCCCCGCGATCAGGGGACACACCATCCCGGACAGGGTCCCCAATGATGTCCCCAATGTCCCCTCACCTTGTGGCGGGTGAGGGCCCCCACGATCAGGGGACACACCATCCCGGACTGGGTCCCCAATGATGTCCCCAATGTCCCCTCACCTTGTGGCGGGTGAGGGCCCCCACGATCAGGGGACACACCATCCCGGACAGGGTCCCCACGCCGTTGCTCAGCCCCATCAGCACGCTGGCGTAGCGCGGCGCGATGTCCAGGTGGTTCACGTTGAAGCCTGGCAGGGACAGCGGGGTCGGGGCGGGGTCAGGGCGTGTCCCAGGTGTCCCCAGGTGTCCCCAGGTGTCCCCAGGTGTCCCCGTGCCCACCCGAGATGGCGAAGCCGCTGAAGCCCACGGCCAGCACCAGGAAGGAGATGGCGACAGCGCGGGAGTGCGAGTAGCCGACCACCAGCAGCAGCGTGGCCTCCATGCCGAACCCTGCGAGGGGACAGTGTCACATTGTCGCTGTCACCGTCACAGTGCCACATTGTCATTGTCACCGTCACAGGGTCACAACGTTATACTGTGATATATCTGTGATGTATTATATTGTGTTATATCCCGTGATGGCGGGAGTGCGAGCAGCCGACCACCAGCAGCAGCGTGGCCTCCATGCCGAACCCTGCGAGGGGACAGGGGACAGTGTCACAGTGTCACATTGTCATTGTCACCGTCACAGCGCCACAATGTTATACTGTGATATATTTGTGATATATTATATTGTATTATATTGTCACTGACCCCCGCAGTTCATCATCTTGCGCACGTTGGTGGTGGACATTGTCACTGTCCCACTGTCCCTGCTGTCCCTCTGTCCCTGTCACACTGTCCCCAGTGTCACACACTGTCACGGGCTGTCACACACTGTCACACCCAGTGTCCCCAGTGTCACTGACCCCCGCAGTTCATCATCTTGCGCACGTTGGTGGTGGACATGAGGCCGCGCGAGCGCAGGAAATCGGCGATCTGCCCCCCGATGGGCACCACGATGGTCATCACCAGGTGGGGCAGGGCCGAGAGCAACCCAACCTGAAAGAGACGAAAAAATTATATATAAATAAAGTGTAATAACTGAATAAATCACTTGTCTGTAAATAAGATAACGGAATAAATCAATTGTCCCCGATGGGCACCACAATGGTCATCACCAGGTGGGGCAGGGCCGAGAGCAATCCCACCTGGACAGAAAAACAAATAAATAATATATAAATAGAATAAAATTACTGAAAAATCAATTGTCTGTAAATAAAATAATGGAATACATCAATTGTCTGTAAATAGAATAATGGAATAAATCAATTGTCCCCGATGGGCACCACGATGGTCATCACGGGGTGGGGCAGGGCCGACAGCAAACCCATCTGTGGGTCACTGTGGTTTTTGGGATATTTTTGGGCTGTTTTTAGGTGTTTTTTGGGGTTTTTTTGAGCGCACCTTGCTGATCTCGAAGCCGAACACCTCCTCGAAGTAGGCGGGCTGGCTGATGAGCAGCAGGTAGAAGGTCCAGCTGCGGCAGAAGTTGGCCACGATGATGGCGTAGACGGGCATGGAGGTGAAGAACTGGCGCCAGGGCGTGGCCAGCTGCGGGCACGGGGGGGGAAGGCTGACCCCAGGACACCCCCAGGACACTCCCAGGACACCACTGACCACCCCCAGGACACCACTGGCCATCCCTGACCACCCCCAGGACACCACTGACCACCCCCAGGACAACACTGGCCATCCCTGACCACCCCCAGGACACCCCCAGGACACCCCCAGGACACCACTGGCCATCCCTGACCATCCCTGATCACCCCCAGGACAACACTGGCCATCCCTGACCACCCCCAGGACACCACTGGCCATCCCTGACCACCCCTGACCACCCCCAGGACACCGCTGACCATCCCCAGAGTGACCCCGGACACCCCCAGGGCAACCATGACCACCCCTGACCATCCCCTGACAGACCCAGGCCACCCCTGACCATCACTGACCACCCCCAGGATGCCCCCAGGACACCACTGACCACTCTGACCATCCCTGACCACCCCCAGGACACCACTGGCCATCCCTGACCACCCCTGATCATCCCCAGGACGCCCCCAGCGCCCATCCCAGTGTTCCCAGTCCCTCCCAGTCCCTCCCAGTCCATCCCAGTCCATCCCAGTGACCATTCCCAGTGCCTCCCAGTGACCCCAGTGACCCCAGTGACCGTTCCCAGTCCTTCCCAGTCCCTCCCAGTCCATCCCAGTGACCCCAGTGACCATTCCCAGTGCCTCCCAGTCCCTCCCAGTGACCCCAGTGACCGTTCCCAGTCCCTCCCAGTCCCTCCCAGTGACCATTCCCAGTCTAACCAGCAGCGGGTTGCTGCCCACGCTCTCCCCAGTGGCCATCCCAGTGACCCCAGTGACCGTTCCCAGTCCCTCCCAGTCCCTCCCAGTCTAACCAGCAGCGGGTTGCTGCCCACGCTCTCCCCAGTGGCCATCCCAGTGACCCCAGTGACCGTTCCCAGTCCCTCCCAGTCCCTCCCAGTCTAACCAGCAGCGGGTTGCTGCCCACGCTCTCCCCGATGCTCTCCTCGATGTATTTCCGCTCCTCGGGCGAGATGGTCGGGTGCTGGGCCGGGCTCTCGTAGGACACCAGCACCCAGAACATGTACCACAGCACCCCGAAACTGCCTGACGGGAAATTGGGGTTACTGGTTATACTGGGAGCACTGGGACGGGTCAGTGGGATCAATGGGAAAGGGACCAGAGCACCCCGAAACTGCCTGGGGTTACTGATTATACTGGGGATACTGGGAGCACTGGGGTTACTGGGAATACTGGGAAGGGTCATTGGGGTAACTGGCACGGGTACCAGAGCACCCCGAAACTGCCTGCGGGTCACTGGGGTTACTGGGGATACTGGGACAGGACACTGGGGTTACTGGGAGCACTGGGAGGGGTCCCCAAGGGGGCTCGGGGGGTCCCGGGGGTCCCGGGGGTCTCAGGGGGGGTCTCGGGGGTCTCAGGGGGGTCTCAGGGGGTCCCGGGGGTCTCAGGGGGTCCCGGGGGTCTCAGGGGGGGTCTCAGGGGGGGGTCCCGGGGGTCCCACCGTAGACGTAGAACACGGAGCTCCACCCCGTGTACTGCACCAGGACCCCGGCCAGGGGCATGGCCACCACGGCGCCTGCGTACGAACCTGGGGGGGCAGGGGGCGTCAGTGGGGACCCCCAAACCCCCTGAGACCCCCCGGGACCCCCCCCATATCCCTGGGACCCCCCGGGACTCCCCCAGACCCCCCAAATCCCCGTAGGACCCCGGCCAGGGGCAGCACGGCCACCACGGCCCCTGCGAAGGAACCTGGGGAGGGGGCGTCAGTGGGGACACCCCCAAAACCCCCAGGATGCCCCCAGACCCCCCGAAGTCCCCAGACCCACATTACCGCAGAAGGCCGTGGTGGCGAGCCGGCTCCCAGAGCCCCCCAGACCCCCCCGAAGCCCCCAGACCCACATTACCGCAGAAGGCCGTGGTGGCCATGCAGCTCCCAGAGCCCCCCGAAGCCCCCAGACCCCCCGAAGCCCCCAGAGCCCCCCAAAGCCCCCAGACCCCCCGGAGCCCCCAGACCCACATTACCGCAGAAGGCTGTGGTGGCCAGGCAGCCCCCCAAAGCCCCCCGAAGCCCCCAGACCCACATTACCGCAGAAGGCCGTGGTGGCTCGGCGGCCCCCCGAAGCCCCCAGACCCCCCGGAGCCCCCAGACCCCCCGGAGCCCCCCGAAGCCCCCAGACCCACATTACCGCAGAAGGCCGTGGTGGCTCGGCGGCCCCCCGAAGCCCCCCGAAGCCCCCCGAAGCCCCCAGACCCCCCGGAGCCCCCAGACCCCCCGAAGCCCCCAGACCCACATTACCGCAGAAGGCCGTGGTGGCGAGCCGGCTCCGCTCCAGGGGCGGCGCCCACTTGCTCCAGATGCCGTGACAGGCGGGGTAGGTCACGCCCTGCCGGGAAAGAGGCGGGGTCAGCGCGGGACACGCCCACCGGGACACGCCCTGATGGACAGGGACACACCCAACCCTGGCCACGCCCACACAGCCACACCCTGATGGGCAGGGACACACCCAGCCCTGGCCACACCCACTATGCCATGCTGTGATGGACAGGGACACACCCGACCCTGGCCACGCCCACCACAACGCACCTTGATGGACAGGGACACACCCAACCCCGGCCACGCCCCAACCTCAGCAGCTGAACAGCAGAACCCACCCGGAAACCGCTACCCCAAAAACAGCCCAAAATCCCCCGAATTCACCCCAAATTTTGATGCTGACCTCCACCAGGCCCTGCGTGACGCGCACGGCGATGACGCAGCCCCAAACACACCCAAACACACCCAAACACACCCAAAATCCCCCGATTTCACCCCAAATCACCTCCACCAGGCCCTGCATGACGCGCACGGCGATGACGCAGCCCCAAACACACCCAAAATCCCCCAAATTCACCCCAAATTCCCTCCTTACCTCCACCAGGCCCTGCATGACGCGCACGGCGATGACGCAGCCCCAAACACACCCAAACGTACCCAAAATCCCCCGAATTCACCCCAAATCACCTCCACCAGGCCCTGCATGACGCGCACGGCGATGACGCAGCCCCAAACACACCCAAACACACCCAAAATCCTCCAAATTCACCCCAAATTCCCTCCTTACCTCCACCAGGCCCTGCATGACGCGCACGGCGATGACGCAGCCCCAAACACACCCAAAATCCCTTGATTTCACCCCAAATCACCTCCACCAGGCCCTGCATGACGCGCACGGCGATGACGCAGCCCACGTGCGCGCGCGCGGCCGACGGGATCAGCATGTTGAGCACCGAGGTGGAGACGATGGCCAGCCCGAACACCCTGCGGGGACACCTGGGTGACGCCCGGGACGCGCCCGGGCCGGCCCCGCCCCCGGCCCCGCCCCGCTCACCTGTTGGCGGCGAATTTCTGGGCGATGAAGCCGCCGGGGATCTGCGTGACGATGTAGCCCCAGAAGAAGGAGCCGTGGATCATCCCCACGGTCTCGGGGTCCCAGTTGAACTGGGCGCGCTGCCGGGAGGGGAGGGGCCGCTGGGGCGGGGCCTGGGCACGCCCCGGACACGCCCTGGGCAGGTGTGTGTGTGCCCCGCGCACCTGGCTGTGTCTCCACAGTGAGCCCACGCCTGTCCCCACATCCCCACAGGTGACACTGAACTGACCCCACACCTGTCCCCACACGTGACCCCGAACTGACCCCGCTGACCCCACAGGTGACCCCGAGCTGACCCCACGGGTGACCCCAAATTGACCCCACAGCTGGCCCAGAGCTGACCCCCGCTGACCCCACACCTGACCCCACAGGTGCCCCCGTACCTGTCTGTGGGCGGGGTTGACCCCAGGTGCCCCCATACCCGACCCCATACCTATCCGTGGGCGGGGCTGACCCTGTACCTGCCCCTCACCTGTCCGTGGGCGGGGCTGACCCCACACCTGACCCCTCACCTGTCCGTGGGCGGGGCTGGGCTGACCCTGTAGCTGATCCCTCACCTGTCCGTGGGCGGGGCTGACCCCACACCTGCCCCTCACCTGTCCGTGGGCGGGGCTGACCCTGTACCTGCCCCTCACCTGCCCGTGGGCGGGGTTGACCATGCTGACCACGGCCACGCCCAGGTTGCAGCGGATGCCGAAGCTGATGCAGAAGCCGATGCCGCAGAGGATGGCGATGCCGTAGCGCCGGGGCAGCCCGCAGAAGGTGCAGTCCAGCACCGGGGGGCGCGGCCCGGCGGGGGTCCCGCCCGAGAGCCCCCCCGAGCTCAGCTCCAGGCTCTCGGGGTCCTCCTGGCGGCGCTCCAGGAACCTGCGCGACACCGGGGGGACACTGAGGGGACACCGGGGGGACACCGGGGCTGGGGGACACCGGGACACTGGGGACACTGAGGGGACACCGGCGCTGAGGGGACACCGGGGCTGGGGGACACCGAGGGGACACCGGGGCTGTGGGGGCTATGGGGACACCGGAACTCTGGGGACACCGGGGGCTATGGGGGCTGTGGGACATTGAGGGACACCGGGGGCATTGGGGGTCCCGAGCCCCCCCGAGCTCAGCCCCAGGCTCTCGGGGTTGTCCTGCCGCCGCTCCAGGACCCTGCACAGCCACTGCCCTTTTGCCCCGCGCCACCCCTGTCCCCGAGTCCCTTTCCCCCGTGTCCCTTTCCCCCGTGTCCCCAGTGCCCACCGCCTCGTGTCCCCCTGTCCCTTTTCCCCTGCTACGTCCCTGTGTCCCCGCTGCGTCCCCCCCGTGTCCCTTTTCCCTCCCCTTGTCCCCCCTGTCCCTGCGCGTCCCCCCTTGTCCCCTCCTGTCCCCCGTGTCCCTTTTCCCCCACCGTGTCCCCCAGTCCCCCCCAGTGTCCCCGTGTCCCCCCGTGTCCCCCCCAGTGTCCCCAGCCCCTTCCTGTCCCCCCCCTGTCCCCGTGTCCCCCCCGCAGCCGATTAAATCTCTCTCTAATCCCCGCGGTGGCGGCGACAGCCGGGAGGGGACACGGGGGGGACACGGGGACAGGGACAGGGGAGGGGCCGGGGACACGCGTGGCACGGACACGAGCGGGGGGGGGGACACGGGGGGAGCGCCCGAGACGCCCCAAAAACCCAAAACCCCCCAAAAACCCCCCAGGGAAACCCAAAAACCCCCCAAAAAACCGCCTGGGAAAGTGACGCCCCCGAGCCCCCCCAAACCCTGATCCCCCAAAGCCCCAAAGTAACCCGAGACCCCCCCCAAAAAACCCCACAAAACCCAAGACCCCCCAAAAACCCCGGCAAACCCCACCCCAAACCCTCCACGGCAAAGCGACCCCCCCAAACCTGAGACCCCCCGAAACTGCCGGCAAACCCGAGACCCCCAAAATCCCCAAAACCCGACCCCAAAACCCCCCGGAAAACGCGATCCCCCCAAAGCTCAACAGACCCTCCCCAAACCTGGGGGTCTCACCAGTGCAGCCCCCCCAGGACCCCTCCCCAAGCCCGGGGGTCTCACCGGTGCAGCCAGCCCAGCCCGGCCCCCAGACCCCCATATCCTCCCCAGGACCCCTCCCCAAGCCCGGGGGTCTCACCGGTGCACCCAGCCCCCCCAGGACCCCTCCCCAGCCCCACCCCGGGGGTCTCACCGGTGCAGCCGGCCCAGCCCAGCCCCAGTGAGCCCCCAGACCCCCATATCCCCGCCAGGACCCCTCCCCAAGCCCGGGGGTCTCACCGGTGCAGCCGGCCCAGCCCGGCCCCCAGCTGCCTCCTGAACTCCTCCCTGTTGAACTCCATCGCCGCCTCAGGGCTCCACCATCACCGCGGGACCCCCGGGACCCCCCCCCGAATTCCCCCGCGCCGCTCCCGGGCAGCTCTGGGCGCCCCCCCGGCCCCCCCCGGCCCGGATCAGCCCTAAATCCCCCAAATCCCCCCCGGCCCCCCCCAAATCCCCCTGCGCCGGGGGGGGGCACGGACCAATCAGAGCACGGGGTAACGGTTTGCCTTTTATTGGGGGGTTTGTACCAAAAATGGGGAAGGGGAGGGGGCTGAGGGATCGGGAGGGGTCTGGGGGGGGGTCCTGGACAATCCTGGGGGCGTCCCTGAGCGGCTGGGGGGGCTCAGGAGCATCCTGAGAGCGGCCCCAAAGAGGTCTGGGGGTCCTGGGGGGTCCCGGGTGGGTGTTTCGGGGGGTCCCGGGTGGGTTTTTTGGGGGGTCCCGGGTGGGATTTTTGGGGGGGTCCCGGGTGGGATTTTGGGGGGTCCCGTGTGGGTGTTTCAGGGGGTCCCGTGTGGGTTTTTGGGGGGTCCCGGGTGGGTTTTATGGGGGGGTCCCGGGTGAGTGTTTCGGGGGGTCCCGGGTGGGATTTTGGGGGGTCCCGGGTGGGTTTTTTAGGGGGTCCCGGGTGGGTTTTTTGGGGGTCTCCTGGCGGTTTTCCCGGGGCTCCCTCACGCCCTCAGCAGCGGCATCGTCACCGTGAGAACCTGCGGGGGGGCGTGGCCACAGGGTCAGCGAGGGGGCGTGTCCCCGGTGGGAGGGGGCGTGTCCCCGGTGGGAAGGGGGCGTGCCCCCGGTGGGGAGGGGGCGTGTCCCTCCCCGCGGTTGCCATGGTTACCTTGGAGCGGCGGTGGAAGCGCGCGCGGCACCGCGCGGGGTCGGCGCGCATGCGCAGCGGCAGCCCCAGCTCCAGCAGCGCCCCCTGGCGGCCCGGGGCGGCCCCGGCAGCGCCCCCCGGCGGCGGCGCGGGGCGCAGCAGCAGCAGCCGCTCCTCGCTCAGCCCCAGCCACAGAGAGCCCGCCCCCTCCTGGGCGGGGCCACAGTGACGGCACGCCCACTGCGGCCCCGCCCCCGCCCCCAAGCACGGTGGAGACCCCTCCCAGCACCGGCCCCAGTGCCCCCCAGATCATCCCAGTGCCCCCCAATCCCCTCCCACTACCCCCATTTCCCATCCCAGTACCCCCAGATCCCCCCCCAATCCCCTCCCAGCACAGCCCCCAGTGCCCCCCAGTCCGTCCCAGTCCCCCCAGTTCCCCTCCCAGCTCCTCCCAGTTGACCCTAGCTCCGTCCCAGTCCCCCCCAACATCCCCCATATCCCCCGTTGCCCCTGGTCCCCCCCCAGTATCCCCAATATCCCCAGCTACCCTCCCAGTCCCTCTCAGTATCCCCAGTTCCCATCAGTTCCCCTCCCAGTTCCCTTCCATTATCCCCAGTATCCCCAGTTGCCCCCCCAGTCCCTCTCAGTATCCCCAGTTCCCGTCCCAGTTCACCCCAGTATCCCCAGTTCCCTTCAGTTTCTCCATTGCCCCCCCAGACCCCCCCATTGCCCCCCCATTGCCCCCCAATTCCCCCCCCCGTTCCCCACCTGTCCCAGGTGCACCCTCGCCTGCAGCTCCCGTGGCTCCTCAGCCGAGGGCGAGGCCACGACCACGAACGGGGGCGGCCCGGGGGGCTCCGCGGCTTTTGGGGAGGGGTCCCGGGGGTCGCGGGGGTCCCCGTCACCCCGGCAGCTCCTGCGTGCGGGGCTGGGGTCAGGCCGGGGGGCCCTGGGTGTGTTTGGGGTATTTGGGGAGGGGTCCCGGGGGTCCCAGGGATGTTTTGGTTAATTTGGGGAGGGGTCCCGGGGGCCCCAGGGACGTTTTGGTTAATTTGGGGAGGGGTCCCGCTCACCCCGGCAGCTCCTGCATGCGGGGCTGAGGTCAGGCCGGGGGGTATTAGGGGAGGGGTCCCGGGGGCCCCAGGGACGTTTTGGTTAATTTGGGGAGGGGTCCCGGGGGTCCCAGGGATACTTTGGTTAATTTGGGGAGGGGTCCCGCTCACCCTGGCAGCTCCTGGATGCGGGGTGGGGGCCAGGCCGGGGGGCCCTGGGTGTGTTCGGGGTATTTGGGGAGGGTCCCGGGGGTCCCAGGGACGTTTGGGTTAATTTGGGGAGGGGTCCCGCTCACCCCGGCAGCTCCTGGATGCGGGGCGGGGGTCGCGCCCGGATGTTCTGGGCCGCGATGGAGCCGAGGCAGCGCCGGTTCCGCAGCACGCGCCAGCCTGGGGAAATTGGGGAGGGGTCCGGGGTCATTGTGGGGAGGGGTCCCGGGTTATTGTGGGGAGGGGTCCCGGGTTATTGTGGGGAGTGGTCCCGGGGTTCAGGGGTAATTTGGGGAGGGGTCCCGGGGTGTCAGGGGTAATCTGGGGAGGGGTCCCGGGGTGTCAGGGGTAATTTGGGGAGGGGTCTCCCCCCCGCAGCCCCCAGACTCACCGGTGAGCTCCAGCTCCACCCCGTACTTGTCCGAGAGCCCCTCCAGGGCCACGGTCAGGAAGAACTCCAGGTACAGGGGGTCGGCCTGCAGACCCCAGACCCAATTCACACCATCAGCCCTCAGCAAGGAGACCCCAGACCCAATTCACACCATGAGCCCTCACCAGAGAGACCCCAGACCCAATTCACACCATCAGCCCTCCACAGAGAGACCCCAGACCCAATGCACACCATCAGCCCTACCCAGAGAGACCCCAGACCCAATTCACACCCTGACCCTCACCAAAGAGCCCCCAGACCCAATGCACACCCTCAGCCCTCAACAGAGACCCCAGACCCAATTCACACCCTGAGCCCCCCAAGGAGCCCCCAGACCCAATTCACACCCTGAGCCCCCCAAGGAGCCCCCAGACCCCCATTTAATGCCCCCGGCCCCACCTTGGGCGTCCTGAAGAACCCCGAGTTCACCCCCATGAGCCCCCAGACCCCATTTGATGCCCCCAGACCCCATTTGGTGCCCCCAGACCCCATTTAGGGCCCCCAACTCCACCTTGAGCGTCCTGAAGAACCCCGAGTTCACCACCACGTCGTAGGCCGTGCAGCCCCTTCCCCCTGCGGGGTCACAGCAGGGTCGGGGGGGGATTGTGGGGAGGGGGCTCTGGGGCGGGGGGGGATTTTGGGGCGGGGTGTCTGGGGCGGGGGTTATTTGGGGCGGGGTCCCTGTCGCGGGGGGTATTTGGGGCGGGGTCCCTGTCGCGGGGGTTATTTGGGGAGGGGTCTCTGTCAGGGTTATTTGGGGCGGGGTCCCTGTCGCGGGGGTTATTTGGGGCGGGGTCCCTGTCGCGGGGGTTATTTGGGGCGGGGTCCCTGTCGCGGGTGCTATTCGGGGCGGGGTCTCTGTCGCGGGTGCTATTCGGGGAGGGGTCGCTGACCTCGGTCCAGCTCGGCGTGCGGCTCCCCCAGGCTCATGGGGATGCGGAAGGCGCCGCCGGGCCCGGGGGGGTCGCGCAGGAGCCGCTGCAGCCCCGGGGGGGGCACGGGCGGCGGGGGCGGCACCGCGGGCGAGTGGCAAACGTTGAGGAACACCTTGGGACCCCCGCCCGCCGCGCGGGTCTTGACACAGAAACCTGGGGGGAAAATGCACCAAAATCCAGAGAAACCCCCCCAAAATGCACCTTGGGACCCCCGCCCGCCGCGCGGGTCTTGACACAGAAACCTGCGGGGAAAATGCACCAAAATCCAGAGAAACCCCCCCAAAATGCACCTTGGGACCCCCGCCCGCCGCGCGGGTCTTGACACAGAAACCTGGGGGGGAAATGCACCAAAATCCAGAGAAACCCCCCCAAAATGCACCTTGGGACCCCCGCCCGCCGCGCGGGTCTTGCCACCCAGGCCTGAGGGGAGAGGAATCCAACGGAGCCCCCCCAAAATCCCCCCGAGCCCCCGAAATCCCCCCGAGCCCCGTACCCGGCTGCGGGGTCACGGCCCGGGCGGGGCCGGCGCTCGGCGCCTCCTCAGGGTCCGGGGCCACCTGCGGGAACCGGGAGGGTCGGAACCGGCACCGGCCCCGGGAGCGGAACCGGCACCGGCCCCGGGCCCCACCTGCAGCAGCAGCCGCCGCAGCGCCGCCGCCTCCTCCTCCTCGTCCGCCTCCAGCTCGGCCGAGAGCAGCGACGGGTCCGCCATGGCCGGAGAGACGCGAGAGCTCCGGGACCCCCGAGAACCGCCCGGGAGCCCCGAAACCGCTCCGGGCCCCGCCGGGCCCCAATAACAGCGCCGGCACCGCCCGAAACTTCCGCTTCCGGCGCGGACCCGTCCCCATGGTTACCAAGGCAGCCCAGGCATCTTCCGCCTAGGCTCGGTGGTTCCGGTGCCGCTCTAGCCATTTCCGGTGAATCTCAATGGTTTCAAAGCCGCTCTGGCCACATCCGCGCAGTCTCGGTGGTTCCGGTGCCGCTCTTGCCACATCCGGTAAAACTCAATGGTTTCTAAGCCGCTCTGGCCACTTCCGCTGAATCTCGGTTGTTCCGGTGACGCTCTAGCCATTTCCGGTGAATCTCAATGGTTTCTAAGCCGCTCTGGCCACTTCCGCTAAATCTCGCTGGTTCCGGTGACGCTCTGGCCACTTCCGGCAAATCTCAATGGTTTCTATGCCGCTCTGGCCACTTCCGCTCAGTCTCGGTGGTTCCGGAGCCGCTCTGGCCACTTCCGGTGAATCTCAATGGTTTCTAAGCCGCTCTGGCCATTTCCGGCAAATCTCGGTGGTTCAGGTGCCGCTCTGGCCACTTCCGGCAAATCTCGGTGGTTCCGGGCCGCTCTGGCCCCTTTCTGGCGAATCTCGGTGGTTGCCGGGGCCGCTCTGGCCCGCCCCGCCCGTCTCGGCGGTTGCTCGGCGGTGATGGCGGCTCTGGCGGCCCTCGGGGCTCCCTCGGTCCCCGAAATCTTCGCCACCATGGAGGAGGGGCCGATCCCCGGCGGGCCCGAGCCGGGCGAGGTGGGGGCGGCCCTGGGGGTCCCCCTGGGGGTCCTGGGGAGGCTGTGAGGGGGCTCGGGGGGGGGTTCTGGGGGTCCGGGGGGTTCCCTCAGAGTCTGGGGCGGTCTCGGGAGGCTCTTGGGAGCTTCCTCAAGACTCGGGAGGGGTCTGGGGCGGTCGCGAGGGAAATAATGGGGCTGGGGGAGGCACCGGGGGGGAATTGGGGTGGGTTTGGGGGGTCCCGTGAGGATGGGGGAGTTCTGGGGGGGTCCTGGGGGGGTCTTGGGGGTCCCGCGGGGAGCCCGGGGTGCCGTGGGTGCGTCGGGGTCAAAGTCCCCCCGTGGGCCCCAGGTCGTTTCGGGGTGTGGGGAGGGCTGGGCCGGGGCTGGGGGGTCCCGGGGGGTCTCAGGGGGTCCCAGAGGGGTCTCGGGCTGTCCTGGGGAGGGGTCCCATTGTGTCCCCCCTGTCCCCCAGGCGTGGCTGGAGTCCCACGGGCGCAACCTCGGACACTTCGTGAACGGGACCTGGCTGAGACCCGAGAGGAGGGAGAGCCTCGAGTGCCGCGAGGCCACGGCGGGTACGGGGACAGGGCCTGGGGACACACAGGGGACACTGCGGGGACACTGAGGGGACAGGGCCTGGGGACACACAGGGGACACTGAGGGGACAGGGACAGGGATTGAGGACACACAGGGGACACTGAGGGACAGGGAACACACAGGGGACAGGGATTGGGGACATACAGGGGACACTGAGGGACAGGGACTGGGGACACACTTGGGGCACTGAGGGACAGGAGATGCACAGGGGACAGGGATTTAGGACACACAGGGGACACTGAGGGACAGGGACAGGGACTGAGGACACACAGGGCACACTGAGGGGACACTGAGGGACAGGGACAGGGATTTAGGACACACAGGGGACACTGAGGGACAGGGACAGGGACTGAGGACACACAGGGGACACTGAGGGGACACTGAAAGGACAGGGACTGGGGACACACAGGACAAAATGACTGGGGACACTAAAGGGAACACTGAGGGGACCCTGAGGGGACAGGGACAGGGACTGGGGACACACAGGGGACACTGAAGGGACACTGAGGGGACAGGGACAAGACCTGGGGACACTGAGGGGACACTGAGGGGAAAGGGACAGGGATTGGGCACTCAGAGGGGACACTGAGGGGACACTGAGAGGACAGGGACAGGAATTAGGGACACACAGGGGACACTGAGGGGACAGGGACAGGGACTGGGGACACACAGGGGACACTGAGGGGACATTGAGGGGACAGGGACAGGGACTGGGGACACACAGGGGACACTGAGGGGAATCTGAGGGGACAGGGACAGGGACTGGGGACACACAGGGGACACTGAGGGGAAAGGGACAGGGATTGGGCACACACAGGGGACACTGAGGGGACACTGAGAGGACAGGGACAGGAGTTAGGAACACACAGGAGACACTGAGGGGACAGGGACAGGGACTGGGGACACACAGGGGACACTGAGGGACAGGGAACACACAGGGGACAGGGATTGGGGACACACAGGGGACACTGAGGGTACAGGGACAGGGACTGGGGACACACAGGGGACACTGAGGGCACACACAGGGGACAGGGACAGGGACTGGGGACACACAGGGGACATTGAGGGGACACTGAAGGGACAGGGACTGGAGACACACAGGGGACAGGGACTGGGGACACACAGGGGACACTGAGGGGACACTGTGGGGCTCTTTAGGGACATTGCCACTGTCTCCAGAGGGCCCCAGAGGGTCCCCAAGGTGTCTCCAAGGTGTCCCCTGGGCCCCTTGGTGAGTGCCACTGTCCCTAAAGAGCCCCACAGTGTCCCCAAGGTGTCCCCTGGGTGAGTGCCACTGTCCCCAAAGGGCCCCAGAGTGTCCCCTGGGCCCCTCAGTGTCCCCCGACACCCCCTGGGTGAGTGCCACTGTCCCCAAAGGGTCCTCATAGTGTCCCCAAGGTGTCCCCTGGGCCCCTGGGTGAGTGCCATTGTCCCAAAGTGTCACCAAAGGGTCCCCAAGGTGTCCCTTGGGCCCTCGGGTGGGTGCCATTGTCCCCAAAGGGCCCCAGAGTGTCCCCAAGGTGTCCCCAAGGTGTCCCCTGGGCCCTCGGGTGAGTGCCACTGTCCCACAGTGTCCCCTCACCCTCTCTGGCTGTGCCTTGTCCCTGTGGTGTCCCCCCAGGGGTGGCGGCCCTGGTCCTGGCCGGTCCCTGCTCGCTGTCCCCATGGTGTCCCTGTCCCCATGATGTCCCCACGGTGTCCCCATGATGTCCCTGTCCCCTCAGGGGTGGTGGCCCTGGTCCTGGCTGGTCCCTGCTCGCTGTCCCCATGGTGTCCCTGTCGCCACGGTGTCGCCACGGTGTCGCCACGGTGTCCCCATGGTGTCCCTGTCCCCCCAGGGGTGGTGGCCCTGGTCCTGGCCGGTCCCTCCCCGCTCTGGCCACTTCCGCGCGATCTCGGTGGTTTAGGTGCCGCTCTGGCCACTTCCGGTGAATCTCAATGGTTTCTCAATGCCGCTGTGGCCACTTCCGCTCAGTCTTGGTGGTTCCGGAGCCGCTCTAGCCATTTCCGGTGAAACTCAATGGTTTCTAAGCCGCTCTGGCCACTTCCGCTCAATCTCGGTGGTTCCGGAGCCGCTCTAGCCATTTCCGGTAAAACTCAATGGTTTCTAAGCCGCTCTGGCCACTTCCGTTCAATCTCGGTGGTTCCGGTGCCGCTCTAGCCATTTCCGGTGAATCTCAATGGTTTCTAAGCCGCTCTGGTCACTTCCGCTCAGTCTCGGTGGTTCCGGTGCCGCTCTGGCCACTTCCGGCAAATCTCAATGGTTTCTAAGCCGCTCTGGCCACTTGCGCTCAGTCTCGGTGGTTCCGGTGCCGCTCTGGCCACTTCCGGCAAATCTCAATGGTTTCTAAGCCGCTCTGGCCACTTCCGCTCAGTCTCGGTGGTTCCGGTGCCGCTCTGGCCACTTCCGGCAAATCTCAATGGTTTCTATGCCGCTCTAGCCACTTCCGCTCAGTCTCGGTGGTTCCGGAGCCGCTCTGGCCACTTCCGGTGAATCTCAATGGTTTCTAAGCCGCTCTGGCCATTTCCGGCAAATCTCGGTGGTTCAGGTGCCGCTCTGGCCACTTCCGGCAAATCTCGGTGGTTCCGGGCCGCTCTGGCCCCTTTCTGGCGAATCTCGGTGGTTGCCGGGGCCGCTCTGGCCCGCCCCGCCCGTCTCGGCGGTTGCTCGGCGGTGATGGCGGCTCTGGCGGCCCTCGGGGCTCCCTCGGTCCCCGAAATCTTCGCCACCATGGAGGAGGGGCCGATCCCCGGCGGGCCCGAGCCGGGCGAGGTGGGGGCGGCCCTGGGGGTCCCCCTGGGGGTCCTGGGGAGGCTGTGAGGGGGCTCGGGGGGAGCTCGGGGGGTCCTGGGGGTTCCCTCAGAGTCTGGGGCGGTCTCGGGAGGCTCTTGGGAGCTTCCTCAAGACTCGGGAGGGGTCTGGGGCGGTCGCGAGGGAAATAATGGGGCTGGGGGAGGCACCGGGGGGGAATTGGGGTGGGTTTGGGGGGTCCCGTGAGGATGGGGGAGTTCTGGGGGGGTCCTGGGGGGGTCTTGGGGGTCCCGCGGGGAGCCCGGGGTGCCGTGGGTGCCTCGGGGTCAAAGTCCCCCCGTGGGCCCAAGGTCGTTTCGGGGTGTGGGGAGGGCTGGGCCGGGGCTGGGGGGTCCCGGGGGGTCTCAGGGGGTCCCAGAGGGGTCTCGGGCTGTCCTGGGGAGGGGTCCCATTGTGTCCCCCCTGTCCCCCAGGCGTGGCTGGAGTCCCACGGGCGCAACCTCGGACACTTCGTGAACGGGACCTGGCTGAGACCCGAGAGGAGGGAGAGCCTCGAGTGCCGCGAGGCCACGGCGGGTACGGGGACAGGGCCTGGGGACACACAGGGGACACTGCGGGGACACTGAAGGGACAGGGACTGGGGACACACAGGGGACACTGCGGGGACACAGAGGGGACACAGAGGGGACAGGGACTGGGGACACTGAAGGGACAGGGACTGGGGACACACAGGGGACACTGAGGGGACAGGGACAGGGATTGAGTACACACAGGGGACACTGAGGGACAGGGAACACACAGGGGACAGGGATTGGGGACATACAGGGGACACTGAGGGACAGGGACTGGGGACACACCTGGGACACTGAGGGACAGGAGATGCACAGGGGACAGGGATTTAGGACACACAGGGGACACTGAGGGACAGGGACAGGGACTGAGGACACACAGGGGACACTGAGGGACAGGGACAGGGACTGAGGTCACACAGGGGACACTGAGGGGACACTGAAAGGACAGGGACTGGGGACACACAGGGCAAAATGACTGGGGACACTAAAGGGAACACTGAGGGGACCCTGAGGGGACAGGGACAGGGACTGGGGACACACAGGGGACACTGAAGGGACACTGAGGGGACAGGGACAAGAACTGGGGACACTGAGGGGACACTGAGGGGAAAGGGACAGGGATTGGGCACTCAGAGGGGACACTGAGAGGACAGGGACAAGGACTGGGGACACACAGGGGTCAGTGAGGGGAATCTGAGGGGACAGGGACAGGGATTGGGCACACAGAGGGGACACTGAGGGGACACTGAGAGGACAGGGACAGGAATTAGGGACACACAGGGGACACTGAGGGGACAGGGACAGGGACTGGGGACACACAGGGGACACTGAGGGGACATTGAGGGGACAGGGACAGGGACTGGGGACACACAGGGGACACTGAGGGGAATCTGAGGGGACAGGGACAGGGACTGGGGACACACAGGGGACACTGAGGGGAAAGGGACAGGGATTGGGCACACACAGGGGACACTGAGGGGACACTGAGAGGACAGGGACAGGAGTTAGGAACACACAGGAGACACTGAGGGGACAGGGACAGGGACTGGGGACACACAGGGGACACTGAGGGACAGGGACAGGGACTGGGGACACACAGGGGACACTGAGGGGACATTGAGGGGACAGGGACAGGGACTGGGGACACACAGGGGACACTGAGGGGAATCTGAGGGGACAGGGACAGGGACTGGGGACACACAGGGGACACTGAGGGGAAAGGGACAGGGATTGGGCACACACAGGGGACACTGAGGGGACACTGAGAGGACAGGGACAGGAGTTAGGAACACACAGGAGACACTGAGGGGACAGGGACAGGGACTGGGGACACACAGGGGACACTGAGGGACAGGGAACACACAGGGGACAGGGATTGGGGACACACAGGGGACACTGAGGGGACAGGGACAGGGACTGGGGACACACAGGGGACACTGAGGGCACACACAGGGGACAGGGACAGGGACTGGGGACACACAGGGGACATTGAGGGGACACTGAAGGGACAGGGACTGGAGACACACAGGGGACAGGGACTGGGGACACACAGGGGACACTGAGGGGACACTGTGGGGCTCTTTAGGGACATTGCCACTGTCTCCAGAGGGCCCCAGAGGGTCCCCAAGGTGTCTCCAAGGTGTCCTCTGGGCCCCTTGGTGAGTGCCACTGTCCCTAAAGAGCCCCACAGTGTCCCCAAGGTGTCCCCTGGGTGAGTGCCACTGTCCCCAAAGGGCCCCAGAGTGTCCCCTGGGCCCCTCAGTGTCCCCCGACACCCCCTGGGTGAGTGCCACTGTCCCCAAAGGGTCCTCATAGTGTCCCCAAGGTGTCCCCTGGGCCCCTGGGTGAGTGCCATTGTCCCAAAGTGTCACCAAAGGGTCCCCAAGGTGTCCCTTGGGCCCTCGGGGGGGTGCCATTGTCCCCAAAGGGCCCCAGAGTGTCCCCAAGGTGTCCCCAAGGTGTCCCCTGGGCCCTCGGGTGAGTGCCACTGTCCCACAGTGTCCCCTCACCCTCTCTGGCTGTGCCTTGTCCCTGTGGTGTCCCCCCAGGGGTGGCGGCCCTGGTCCTGGCCGGTCCCTGCTCGCTGTCCCCATGGTGTCCCTGTCGCCACGGTGTCGCCACGGTGTCCCCATGGTGTCCCTGTCCCCCCAGGGGTGGTGGCCCTGGTCCTGGCCGGTCCCTCCCCGCTCTGGCCACTTCCGCGCGATCTCGGTGGTTTAGGTGCCGCTCTGGCCACTTCCGGTGAATCTCAATGGTTTCTCAATGCCGCTGTGGCCACTTCCGCTCAGTCTTGGTGGTTCCGGAGCCGCTCTAGCCATTTCCTGTGAAACTCAATGGTTTCTAAGCCGCTCTGGCCACTTCCGCTCAAGCTCGGTGGTTCCGGAGCCGCTCTAGCCATTTCCGGTGAAACTCAATGGTTTCTAAGCCGCTCTGGCCACTTCCGCTCAATCTCGGTGGTTCCGGTGCCGCTCTAGCCATTTCCGGTGAATCTCAATGGTTTCTAAGCCGCTCTGGCCACTTCCGCTCAGTCTCGGTGGTTCCGGTGCCGCTCTGGCCACTTCCGGTGAATCTCAATGGTTTCTAAGCCGCTCTGGCCACTTCCGCTCAGTCTCGGTGGTTCCGGTGCCGCTCTGGCCACTTCCGGCAAATCTCAATGGTTTCTAAGCCGCTCTGGCCACTTCCGCTCAGTCTCGGTGGTTCCGGTGCCGCTCTGGCCACTTCCGGCAAATCTCAATGGTTTCTATGCCGCTCTAGCCACTTCCGCTCAGTCTCGGTGGTTCCGGAGACGCTCTGGCCACTTCCGGTGAATCTCAATGGTTTATAAGCCGCTCTGGCCACTTCCGCTCAGTCTCGGTGGTTCCGGTGCCGCTCTGGCCACTTCCGGCAAATCTCAATGGTTTCTATGCCGCTCTAGCCACTTCCGCTCAGTCTCGGTGGTTCCGGAGCCGCTCTGGCCACTTCCGGTGAATCTCAATGGTTTCTAAGCCGCTCTGGCCATTTCCGGCAAATCTCGGTGGTTCAGGTGCCGCTCTGGCCACTTCCGGCAAATCTCGGTGGTTCCGGGCCGCTCTGGCCCCTTTCTGGCGAATCTCGGTGGTTGCCGGGGCCGCTCTGGCCCGCCCCGCCCGTCTCGGCGGTTGCTCGGCGGTGATGGCGGCTCTGGCGGCCCTCGGGGCTCCCTCGGTCCCCGAAATCTTCGCCACCATGGAGGAGGGGCCGATCCCCGGCGGGCCCGAGCCGGGCGAGGTGGGGGCGGCCCTGGGGGTCCCCCTGGGGGTCCTGGGGAGGCTGTGAGGGGGCTCGGGGGGAGCTCGGGGGGTCCTGGGGGTTCCCTCAGAGTCTGGGGCGGTCTCGGGAGGCTCTTGGGAGCTTCCTCAAGACTCGGGAGGGGTCTGGGGCGGTCGCGAGGGAAATAATGGGGCTGGGGGAGGCACCGGGGGGGAATTGGGGTGGGTTTGGGGGGTCCCGTGAGGATGGGGGAGTTCTGGGGGGGTCCTGGGGGGGTCTTGGGGGTCCCGCGGGGAGCCCGGGGTGCCGTGGGTGCGTCGGGGTCAAAGTCCCCCCGTGGGCCCAAGGTCGTTTCGGGGTGTGGGGAGGGCTGGGCCGGGGCTGGGGGGTCCCGGGGGGTCTCAGGGGGTCCCAGAGGGGTCTCGGGCTGTCCTGGGGAGGGGTCCCATTGTGTCCCCCCTGTCCCCCAGGCGTGGCTGGAGTCCCACGGGCGCAACCTCGGACACTTCGTGAACGGGACCTGGCTGAGACCCGAGAGGAGGGAGAGCCTCGAGTGCCGCGAGGCCACGGCGGGTACGGGGACAGGGCCTGGGGACACACAGGGGACACTGCGGGGACACTGAAGGGACAGGGACTGGGGACACACAGGGGACACTGCGGGGACACAGAGGGGACACAGAGGGGACAGGGACTGGGGACACTGAAGGGACAGGGACTGGGGACACACAGGGGACACTGAGGGGACAGGGACAGGGATTGAGTACACACAGGGGACACTGAGGGACAGGGAACACACAGGGGACAGGGATTGGGGACATACAGGGGACACTGAGGGACAGGGACTGGGGACACACCTGGGACACTGAGGGACAGGAGATGCACAGGGGACAGGGATTTAGGACACACAGGGGACACTGAGGGACAGGGACAGGGACTGAGGACACACAGGGGACACTGAGGGACAGGGACAGGGACTGAGGTCACACAGGGGACACTGAGGGGACACTGAAAGGACAGGGACTGGGGACACACAGGGCAAAATGACTGGGGACACTAAAGGGAACACTGAGGGGACCCTGAGGGGACAGGGACAGGGACTGGGGACACACAGGGGACACTGAAGGGACACTGAGGGGACAGGGACAAGAACTGGGGACACTGAGGGGACACTGAGGGGAAAGGGACAGGGATTGGGCACTCAGAGGGGACACTGAGAGGACAGGGACAAGGACTGGGGACACACAGGGGTCAGTGAGGGGAATCTGAGGGGACAGGGACAGGGATTGGGCACACAGAGGGGACACTGAGGGGACACTGAGAGGACAGGGACAGGAATTAGGGACACACAGGGGACACTGAGGGGACAGGGACAGGGACTGGGGACACACAGGGGACACTGAGGGGACATTGAGGGGACAGGGACAGGGACTGGGGACACACAGGGGACACTGAGGGGAATCTGAGGGGACAGGGACAGGGACTGGGGACACACAGGGGACACTGAGGGGAAAGGGACAGGGATTGGGCACACACAGGGGACACTGAGGGGACACTGAGAGGACAGGGACAGGAGTTAGGAACACACAGGAGACACTGAGGGGACAGGGACAGGGACTGGGGACACACAGGGGACACTGAGGGACAGGGACAGGGACTGGGGACACACAGGGGACACTGAGGGGACATTGAGGGGACAGGGACAGGGACTGGGGACACACAGGGGACACTGAGGGGAATCTGAGGGGACAGGGACAGGGACTGGGGACACACAGGGGACACTGAGGGGAAAGGGACAGGGATTGGGCACACACAGGGGACACTGAGGGGACACTGAGAGGACAGGGACAGGAGTTAGGAACACACAGGAGACACTGAGGGGACAGGGACAGGGACTGGGGACACACAGGGGACACTGAGGGACAGGGAACACACAGGGGACAGGGATTGGGGACACACAGGGGACACTGAGGGGACAGGGACAGGGACTGGGGACACACAGGGGACACTGAGGGCACACACAGGGGACAGGGACAGGGACTGGGGACACACAGGGGACATTGAGGGGACACTGAAGGGACAGGGACTGGAGACACACAGGGGACAGGGACTGGGGACACACAGGGGACACTGAGGGGACACTGTGGGGCTCTTTAGGGACATTGCCACTGTCTCCAGAGGGCCCCAGAGGGTCCCCAAGGTGTCTCCAAGGTGTCCCCTGGGCCCCTTGGTGAGTGCCACTGTCCCTAAAGAGCCCCACAGTGTCCCCAAGGTGTCCCCTGGGTGAGTGCCACTGTCCCCAAAGGGCCCCAGAGTGTCCCCTGGGCCCCTCAGTGTCCCCCGACACCCCCTGGGTGAGTGCCACTGTCCCCAAAGGGTCCTCATAGTGTCCCCAAGGTGTCCCCTGGGCCCCTGGGTGAGTGCCATTGTCCCAAAGTGTCACCAAAGGGTCCCCAAGGTGTCCCTTGGGCCCTCGGGGGGGTGCCATTGTCCCCAAAGGGCCCCAGAGTGTCCCCAAGGTGTCCCCAAGGTGTCCCCTGGGCCCTCGGGTGAGTGCCACTGTCCCACAGTGTCCCCTCACCCTCTCTGGCTGTGCCTTGTCCCTGTGGTGTCCCCCCAGGGGTGGCGGCCCTGGTCCTGGCCGGTCCCTGCTCGCTGTCCCCATGGTGTCCCTGTCGCCACGGTGTCGCCACGGTGTCCCCATGGTGTCCCTGTCCCCCCAGGGGTGGTGGCCCTGGTCCTGGCCGGTCCCTCCCCGCTCTGGCCACTTCCGCGCGATCTCGGTGGTTTAGGTGCCGCTCTGGCCACTTCCGGTGAATCTCAATGGTTTCTCAATGCCGCTGTGGCCACTTCCGCTCAGTCTTGGTGGTTCCGGAGCCGCTCTAGCCATTTCCTGTGAAACTCAATGGTTTCTAAGCCGCTCTGGCCACTTCCGCTCAAGCTCGGTGGTTCCGGAGCCGCTCTAGCCATTTCCGGTGAAACTCAATGGTTTCTAAGCCGCTCTGGCCACTTCCGCTCAATCTCGGTGGTTCCGGTGCCGCTCTAGCCATTTCCGGTGAATCTCAATGGTTTCTAAGCCGCTCTGGCCACTTCCGCTCAGTCTCGGTGGTTCCGGTGCCGCTCTGGCCACTTCCGGTGAATCTCAATGGTTTCTAAGCCGCTCTGGCCACTTCCGCTCAGTCTCGGTGGTTCCGGTGCCGCTCTGGCCACTTCCGGCAAATCTCAATGGTTTCTAAGCCGCTCTGGCCACTTCCGCTCAGTCTCGGTGGTTCCGGTGCCGCTCTGGCCACTTCCGGCAAATCTCAATGGTTTCTATGCCGCTCTAGCCACTTCCGCTCAGTCTCGGTGGTTCCGGAGCCGCTCTGGCCACTTCCGGTGAATCTCAATGGTTTCTAAGCCGCTCTGGCCACTTCCGCTCAGTCTCGGTGGTTCCGGTGCCGCTCTGGCCACTTCCGGCAAATCTCAATGGTTTCTATGCCGCTCTAGCCACTTCTGCTCAGTCTCGGTGGTTCCGGAGCCGCTCTGGCCACTTCCGGTGAATCTCAATGGTTTCTAAGCCGCTCTGGCCATTTCCGGCAAATCTCGGTGGTTCAGGTGCCGCTCTGGCCACTTCCGGCAAATCTCGGTGGTTCCGGGCCGCTCTGGCCCCTTTCTGGCGAATCTCGGTGGTTGCCGGGGCCGCTCTGGCCCGCCCCGCCCGTCTCGGCGGTTGCTCGGCGGTGATGGCGGCTCTGGCGGCCCTCGGGGCTCCGTCGGTCCCCGAAATCTTCGCCACCATGGAGGAGGGGCCGATCCCCGGCGGGCCCGAGCCGGGCGAGGTGGGGGCGGCCCTGGGGGTCCCCCTGGGGGTCCTGGGGAGGCTGTGAGGGGGCTCGGGGGGGGGTTCTGGGGGTCCGGGGGGTTCCCTCAGAGTCTGGGGCGGTCTCGGGAGGCTCTTGGGAGCTTCCTCAAGACTCGGGAGGGGTCTGGGGTGGTCGCGAGGGAAATAATGGGGCTGGGGGAGGCACCGGGGGGGAATTGGGGTGGGTTTGGGGGGTCCCGTGAGGATGGGGGAGTTCTGGGGGGGTCCTGGGGGGGTCTTGGGGGTCCCGCGGGGAGCCCGGGGTGCCGTGGGTGCCTCGGGGTCAAAGTCCCCCCGTGGGCCCAAGGTCGTTTCGGGGTGTGGGGAGGGCTGGGCCGGGGCTGGGGGGTCCCGGGGGGTCTCAGGGGGTCCCAGAGGGGTCTCGGGCTGTCCTGGGGAGGGGTCCCATTGTGTCCCCCCTGTCCCCCAGGCGTGGCTGGAGTCCCACGGGCGCAACCTCGGACACTTCGTGAACGGGACCTGGCTGAGACCCGAGAGGAGGGAGAGCCTCGAGTGCCGCGAGGCCACGGCGGGTACGGGGACAGGGCCTGGGGACACACAGGGGACACTGCGGGGACACTGAAGGGACAGGGACTGGGGACACACAGGGGACACTGCGGGGACACAGAGGGGACACAGAGGGGACAGGGACTGGGGACACTGAAGGGACAGGGACTGGGGACACACAGGGGACACTGAGGGGACAGGGACAGGGATTGAGTACACACAGGGGACACTGAGGGACAGGGAACACACAGGGGACAGGGATTGGGGACATACAGGGGACACTGAGGGACAGGGACTGGGGACACACCTGGGACACTGAGGGACAGGAGATGCACAGGGGACAGGGATTTAGGACACACAGGGGACACTGAGGGACAGGGACAGGGACTGAGGACACACAGGGGACACTGAGGGACAGGGACAGGGACTGAGGTCACACAGGGGACACTGAGGGGACACTGAAAGGACAGGGACTGGGGACACACAGGGCAAAATGACTGGGGACACTAAAAGGAACACTGAGGGGACCCTGAGGGGACAGGGACAGGGACTGGGGACACACAGGGGACACTGAAGGGACACTGAGGGGACAGGGACAAGAACTGGGGACACTGAGGGGACACTGAGGGGAAAGGGACAGGGATTGGGCACTCAGAGGGACACTGAGAGGACAGGGACAAGGACTGGGACACACAGGGGTCAGTGAGGGGAATCTGAGGGGACAGGGACAGGGATTGGGCACACAGAGGGGACACTGAGGGGACACTGAGAGGACAGGGACAGGAATTAGGGACACACAGGGGACACTGAGGGGACAGGGACAGGGACTGGGGACACACAGGGGACACTGAGGGGACATTGAGGGGACAGGGACAGGGACTGGGGACACACAGGGGACACTGAGGGGAATCTGAGGGGACAGGGACAGGGACTGGGGACACACAGGGGACACTGAGGGGAAAGGGACAGGGATTGGGCACACACAGGGGACACTGAGGGGACACTGAGAGGACAGGGACAGGAGTTAGGAACACACAGGAGACACTGAGGGGACAGGGACAGGGACTGGGGACACACAGGGGACACTGAGGGACAGGGACAGGGACTGGGGACACACAGGGGACACTGAGGGGACATTGAGGGGACAGGGACAGGGACTGGGGACACACAGGGGACACTGAGGGGAATCTGAGGGGACAGGGACAGGGACTGGGGACACACAGGGGACACTGAGGGGAAAGGGACAGGGATTGGGCACACACAGGGGACACTGAGGGGACACTGAGAGGACAGGGACAGGAGTTAGGAACACACAGGAGACACTGAGGGGACAGGGACAGGGACTGGGGACACACAGGGGACACTGAGGGACAGGGAACACACAGGGGACAGGGATTGGGGACACACAGGGGACACTGAGGGGACAGGGACAGGGACTGGGGACACACAGGGGACACTGAGGGCACACACAGGGGACAGGGACAGGGACTGGGGACACACAGGGGACATTGAGGGGACACTGAAGGGACAGGGACTGGAGACACACAGGGGACAGGGACTGGGGACACACAGGGGACACTGAGGGGACACTGTGGGGCTCTTTAGGGACATTGCCACTGTCTCCAGAGGGCCCCAGAGGGTCCCCAAGGTGTCTCCAAGGTGTCCCCTGGGCCCCTTGGTGAGTGCCACTGTCCCTAAAGAGCCCCACAGTGTCCCCAAGGTGTCCCCTGGGTGAGTGCCACTGTCCCCAAAGGGCCCCAGAGTGTCCCCTGGGCCCCTCAGTGTCCCCCGACACCCCCTGGGTGAGTGCCACTGTCCCCAAAGGGTCCTCATAGTGTCCCCAAGGTGTCCCCTGGGCCCCTGGGTGAGTGCCATTGTCCCAAAGTGTCACCAAAGGGTCCCCAAGGTGTCCCTTGGGCCCTCGGGGGGGGTGCCATTGTCCCCAAAGGGCCCCAGAGTGTCCCCAAGGTGTCCCCAAGGTGTCCCCTGGGCCCTCGGGTGAGTGCCACTGTCCCACAGTGTCCCCTCACCCTCTCTGGCTGTGCCTTGTCCCTGTGGTGTCCCCCCAGGGGTGGCGGCCCTGGTCCTGGCCGGTCCCTGCTCGCTGTCCCCATGGTGTCCCTGTCGCCACGGTGTCGCCACGGTGTCCCCATGGTGTCCCTGTCCCCCCAGGGGTGGTGGCCCTGGTCCTGGCCGGTCCCTCCCCGCTCTGGCCACTTCCGCGCGATCTCGGTGGTTTAGGTGCCGCTCTGGCCACTTCCGGTGAATCTCAATGGTTTCTCAATGCCGCTGTGGCCACTTCCGCTCAGTCTTGGTGGTTCCGGAGCCGCTCTAGCCATTTCCTGTGAAACTCAATGGTTTCTAAGCCGCTCTGGCCACTTCCGCTCAATCTCGGTGGTTCCGGTGCCGCTCTAGCCATTTCCGGTGAATCTCAATGGTTTCTAAGCCGCTCTGGCCACTTCCGCTCAGTCTCGGTGGTTCCGGTGCCGCTCTGGCCACTTCCGGTGAATCTCAATGGTTTCTAAGCCGCTCTGGCCACTTCCGCTCAGTCTCGGTGGTTCCGGTGCCGCTCTGGCCACTTCCGGCAAATCTCAATGGTTTCTAAGCCGCTCTGGCCACTTCCGCTCAGTCTCGGTGGTTCCGGTGCCGCTCTGGCCACTTCCGGCAAATCTCAATGGTTTCTATGCCGCTCTAGCCACTTCCGCTCAGTCTCGGTGGTTCCGGAGCCGCTCTGGCCACTTCCGGTGAATCTCAATGGTTTCTAAGCCGCTCTGGCCACTTCCGCTCAGTCTCGGTGGTTCCGGTGCCGCTCTGGCCACTTCCGGTGAATCTCAATGGTTTCTATGCCGCTCTAGCCACTTCCGCTCAGTCTCGGTGGTTCCGGAGCCGCTCTGGCCACTTCCGGTGAATCTCAATGGTTTCTAAGCCGCTCTGGCCATTTCCGGCAATCTCGGTGGTTCAGGTGCCGCTCTGGCCACTTCCGGCAAATCTCGGTGGTTCCGGGCCGCTCTGGCCCCTTTCTGGCGAATCTCGGTGGTTGCCGGGGCCGCTCTGGCCCGCCCCGCCCGTCTCGGCGGTTGCTCGGCGGTGATGGCGGCTCTGGCGGCCCTCGGGGCTCCCTCGGTCCCCGAAATCTTCGCCACCATGGAGGAGGGGCCGATCCCCGGCGGGCCCGAGCCGGGCGAGGTGGGGGCGGCCCTGGGGGTCCCCCTGGGGGTCCTGGGGAGGCTGTGAGGGGCTCGGGGGGGGGTTCTGGGGGTCCGGGGGGTTCCCTCAGAGTCTGGGGCGGTCTCGGGAGGCTCTTGGGAGCTTCCTCAAGACTCGGGAGGGGTCTGGGGCGGTCGCGAGGGAAATAATGGGGCTGGGGGAGGCACCGGGGGGGAATTGGGGTGGGTTTGGGGGGTCCCGTGAGGATGGGGGAGTTCTGGGGGGGTCCTGGGGGGGTCTTGGGGGTCCCGCGGGGAGCCCGGGGTGCCGTGGGTGCCTCGGGGTCAAAGTCCCCCCGTGGGCCCAAGGTCGTTTCGGGGTGTGGGGAGGGCTGGGCCGGGGCTGGGGGGTCCCGGGGGGTCTCAGGGGGTCCCAGAGGGGTCTCGGGCTGTCCTGGGGAGGGGTCCCATTGTGTCCCCCCTGTCCCCCAGGCGTGGCTGGAGTCCCACGGGCGCAACCTCGGACACTTCGTGAACGGGACCTGGCTGAGACCCGAGAGGAGGGAGAGCCTCGAGTGCCGCGAGGCCACGGCGGGTACGGGGACAGGGCCTGGGGACACACAGGGGACACTGCGGGGACACTGAAGGGACAGGGACTGGGGACACAGAGGGGACACTGCGGGGACACAGAGGGGACACAGAGGGGACAGGGACTGGGGACACTGAAGGGACAGGGACTGGGGACACACAGGGGACACTGAGGGGACAGGGACAGGGATTGAGGACACACAGGGGACACTGAGGGACAGGGAACACACAAGGGGACAGGGATTGGGGACATACAGGGGACACTGAGGGACAGGGACTGGGGACACACCTGGGACACTGAGGGACAGGAGATGCACAGGGGACAGGGATTTAGGACACACAGGGGACACTGAGGGACAGGGACTGAGGACACACAGGGGACACTGAGGGGACACTGAAAGGACAGGGACTGAGGACACACAGGGCAAAATGACTGGGGACACTAAAGGGAACACTGAGGGGACCCTGAGGGGACAGGGACAGGGACTGGGGACACACAGGGGACACTGAAGGGACACTGAGGGGACAGGGACAAGAACTGGGGACACTGAGGGGACACTGAGGGGAAAGGGACAGGGATTGGGCACTCAGAGGGGACACTGAGGGGACACTGAGAGGACAGGGACAAGGACTGGGGACACTAAAGGGAACACTGAGGGGACCCTGAGGGGACAGGGACAGGGACTGGGGACACACAGGGGACACTGAGGGGACACTGAGAGGACAGGGACAGGAATTAGGGACACACAGGGGACACTGAGGGGACAGGGACAGGGACTGGGGACACACAGGGGACACTGAGGGGACATTGAGGGGACAGGGACAGGGACTGGGGACACACAGGGGACACTGAGGGGAATCTGAGGGGACAGGGACAGGGACTGGGGACACACAGGGGACACTGAGGGGAAAGGGACAGGGATTGGGCACACACAGGGGACACTGAGGGGACACTGAGAGGACAGGGACAGGAGTTAGGAACACACAGGAGACACTGAGGGGACAGGGACAGGGACTGGGGACACACAGGGGACACTGAGGGACAGGGAACACACAGGGGACAGGGATTGGGGACACACAGGGGACACTGAGGGGACAGGGACAGGGACTGGGGACACACAGGGGACACTGAGGGCACACACAGGGGACAGGGACAGGGACTGGGGACACACAGGGGACATTGAGGGGACACTGAAGGGACAGGGACTGGAGACACACAGGGGACAGGACTGGGGACACACAGGGGACACTGAGGGGACACTGTGGGGCTCTTTAGGGACATTGCCACTGTCTCCAGAGGGCCCCAGAGGGTCCCCAAGGTGTCTCCAAGGTGTCCCCTGGGCCCCTTGGTGAGTGCCACTGTCCCTAAAGAGCCCCACAGTGTCCCCCAAGGTGTCCCCTGGGTGAGTGCCACTGTCCCCAAAGGGCCCCAGAGTGTCCCCTGGGCCCCTCAGTGTCCCCCGACACCCCCTGGGTGAGTGCCACTGTCCCCAAAGGGTCCTCATAGTGTCCCCAAGGTGTCCCCTGGGCCCCTGGGTGAGTGCCATTGTCCCAAAGTGTCACCAAAGGGTCCCCAAGGTGTCCCTTGGGCCCTCGGGGGGGTGCCATTGTCCCCAAAGGGCCCCAGAGTGTCCCCAAGGTGTCCCCAAGGTGTCCCCTGGGCCCTCGGGTGAGTGCCACTGTCCCACAGTGTCCCCTCACCCTCTCTGGCTGTGCCTTGTCCCTGTGGTGTCCCCCCAGGGGTGGCGGCCCTGGTCCTGGCCGGTCCCTGCTCGCTGTCCCCATGGTGTCCCTGTCGCCACGGTGTCGCCACGGTGTCCCCATGGTGTCCCTGTCCCCCCAGGGGTGGTGGCCCTGGTCCTGGCCGGTCCCTCCCCGCTCTGGCCACTTCCGCGCGATCTCGGTGGTTTAGGTGCCGCTCTGGCCACTTCGGTGAATCTCAATGGTTTCTCAATGCCGCTGTGGCCACTTCCGCTCAGTCTTGGTGGTTCCGGAGCCGCTCTAGCCATTTCCGGTGAAACTCAATGGTTTCTAAGCCGCTCTGGCCACTTCCGCTCAAGCTCGGTGGTTCCGGAGCCGCTCTAGCCATTTCCGGTAAAACTCAATGGTTTCTAAGCCGCTCTGGCCACTTCCGCTCAATCTCGGTGGTTCCGGTGCCGCTCTAGCCATTTCCGGTTAATCTCAATGGTTTCTAAGCCGCTCTGGCCACTTCCGCTCAGTCTCGGTGGTTCCGGTGCCGCTCTGGCCACTTCCGGTGAATCTCAATGGTTTCTAAGCCGCTCTAGCCACTTCCGCTCAGTCTCGGTGGTTCCGGTGCCGCTCTGGCCACTTCCGGCAAATCTCAATGGTTTCTATGCCGCTCTGGCCACTTCCGCTCAGTCTCGGTGGTTCCGGTGCCGCTCTGGCCACTTCCGGCAAATCTCAATGGTTTCTATGCCGCTCTAGCCACTTCCGCTCAGTCTCGGTGGTTCCGGAGCCGCTCTGGCCACTTCCGGTGAATCTCAATGGTTTCTAAGCCGCTCTGGCCATTTCCGGCAAATCTCGGTGGTTCAGGTGCCGCTCTGGCCACTTCCGGCAAATCTCGGTGGTTCCGGGCCGCTCTGGCCCCTTTCTGGCGAATCTCGGTGGTTGCCGGGGCCGCTCTGGCCCGCCCCGCCCGTCTCGGCGGTTGCTCGGCGGTGATGGCGGCTCTGGCGGCCCTCGGGGCTCCCTCGGTCCCCGAAATCTTCGCCACCATGGAGGAGGGGCCGATCCCCGGCGGGCCCGAGCCGGGCGAGGTGGGGGCGGCCCTGGGGGTCCCCCTGGGGGTCCTGGGGAGGCTGTGAGGGGGCTCGGGGGGGGGGTTCTGGGGGTCCGGGGGGTTCCCTCAGAGTCTGGGGCGGTCTCGGGAGGCTCTTGGGAGCTTCCTCAAGACTCGGGAGGGGTCTGGGGCGGTCGCGAGGGAAATAATGGGGCTGGGGGAGGCACCGGGGGGGAATTGGGGTGGGTTTGGGGGGTCCCGTGAGGATGGGGGAGTTCTGGGGGGGTCCTGGGGGGTCTTGGGGGTCCGCGGGGAGCCCGGGGTGCCGTGGGTGCCTCGGGGTCAAAGTCCCCCCGTGGGCCCAAGGTCGTTTCGGGGTGTGGGGAGGGCTGGGCCGGGGCTGGGGGTCCCGGGGGGTCTCAGGGGGTCCCAGAGGGGTCTCGGGCTGTCCTGGGGAGGGGTCCCATTGTGTCCCCCCTGTCCCCCAGGCGTGGCTGGAGTCCCACGGGCGCAACCTCGGACACTTCGTGAACGGGACCTGGCTGAGACCCGAGAGGAGGGAGAGCCTCGAGTGCCGCGAGGCCACGGCGGGTACGGGGACAGGGCCTGGGGACACACAGGGGACACTGAGGGGACACTGAAGGGACAGGGACTGGGGACACAGAGGGGACACTGCGGGGACACAGAGGGGACACAGAGGGGACAGGGACTGGGGACACTGAAGGGACAGGGACTGGGGACACACAGGGGACACTGAGGGGACAGGGACAGGGATTGAGTACACACAGGGGACACTGAGGGACAGGGAACACACAGGGACAGGGATTGGGGACATACAGGGGACACTGAGGGACAGGGACTGGGGACACACCTGGGACACTGAGGGACAGGAGATGCACAGGGGACAGGGATTTAGGACACACAGGGGACACTGAGGGACAGGGACAGGGACTGAGGACACACAGGGGACACTGAGGGACAGGGACAGGGACTGAGGACACACAGGGGACACTGAGGGGACACTGAAAGGACAGGGACTGGGGACACACAGGGCAAAATGACTGGGGACACTAAAGGGAACACTGAAGGGACCTGAGGGGACAGGGACAGGGACTGGGGACACACAGGGGACACTGAAGGGACACTGAGGGGACAGGGACAAGAACTGGGACACTGAGGGGACACTGAGGGGAAAGGGACAGGGATTGGGCACTCAGAGGGGACACTGAGGGGACACTGAGAGGACAGGGACAAGGACTGGGGACAGGACTGGGGACACTAAAGGGAACACTGAGGGGACCCTGAGGGGACAGGGACAGGGGATTGGGCACACAGAGGGGACACTGAGGGGACACTGAGAGGACAGGGACAGGAATTAGGGACACACAGGGGACACTGAGGGGACAGGGACAGGGACTGGGGACACACAGGGGACACTGAGGGGACATTGAGGGGACAGGGACAGGGACTGGGGACACACAGGGGACACTGAGGGGAAAGGGACAGGGATTGGGCACACACAGGGGACACTGAGGGGACACTGAGAGGACAGGGACAGGAGTTAGGAACACACAGGAGACACTGAGGGGACAGGGACAGGGACTGGGGACACACAGGGGACACTGAGGGACAGGGACAGGGACTGGGGACACACAGGGGACACTGAGGGGACATTGAGGGGACAGGGACAGGGACTGGGGGACACACAGGGGACACTGAGGGACAGGGACAGGGACTGGGGACACACAGGGGACACTGAGGGGACATTGAGGGGACAGGACAGGGACTGGGGACACACAGGGGACACTGAGGGGAATCTGAGGGGACAGGGACAGGGACTGGGGACACACAGGGGACACTGAGGGGAAAGGGACAGGGATTGGGCACACACAGGGGACACTGAGGGGACACTGAGAGGACAGGGACAGGAGTTAGGAACACACAGGAGACACTGAGGGGACAGGGACAGGGACTGGGGACACACAGGGGACACTGAGGGACAGGGAACACACAGGGGACAGGGATTGGGGACACACAGGGGACACTGAGGGGACAGGGACAGGGACTGGGGACACACAGGGGACACTGAGGGCACACACAGGGGACAGGGACAGGGACTGGGGACACACAGGGGACATTGAGGGGACACTGAAGGGACAGGGACTGGAGACACACAGGGGACAGGGACTGGGGACACACAGGGGACACTGAGGGGACACTGTGGGGCTCTTTAGGGACATTGCCACTGTCTCCAGAGGGCCCCAGAGGGTCCCCAAGGTGTCTCCAAGGTGTCCCCTGGGCCCCTTGGTGAGTGCCACTGTCCCTAAAGAGCCCCACAGTGTCCCCAAGGTGTCCCCTGGGTGAGTGCCACTGTCCCCAAAGGGCCCCAGAGTGTCCCCTGGGCCCCTCAGTGTCCCCGACACCCCCTGGGTGAGTGCCACTGTCCCCAAAGGGTCCTCATAGTGTCCCCAAGGTGTCCCCTGGGCCCCTGGGTGAGTGCCATTGTCCCAAAGTGTCACCAAAGGGTCCCCAAGGTGTCCCTTGGGCCCTCGGGGGGGTGCCATTGTCCCCAAAGGGCCCCAGAGTGTCCCCAAGGTGTCCCCAAGGTGTCCCCTGGGCCCTCGGGTGAGTGCCACTGTCCCACAGTGTCCCCTCACCCTCTCTGGCTGTGCCTTGTCCCTGTGGTGTCCCCCCAGGGGTGGCGGCCCTGGTCCTGGCCGGTCCCTGCTCGCTGTCCCCATGGTGTCCCTGTCGCCACGGTGTCGCCACGGTGTCCCCATGGTGTCCCTGTCCCCCCAGGGGTGGTGGCCCTGGTCCTGGCCGGTCCCTCCCCGCTCTGGCCACTTCCGCGCGATCTCGGTGGTTTAGGTGCCGCTCTGGCCACTTCCGGTGAATCTCAATGGTTTCTCAATGCCGCTGTGGCCACTTCCGCTCAGTCTTGGTGGTTCCGGAGCCGCTCTAGCCATTTCCTGTGAAACTCAATGGTTTCTAAGCCGCTCTGGCCACTTCCGCTCAAGCTCGGTGGTTCCGGAGCCGCTCTAGCCATTTCCGGTAAAACTCAATGGTTTCTAAGCCGCTCTGGCCACTTCCGCTCAATCTCGGTGGTTCCGGTGCCGCTCTAGCCATTTCCGGTGAATCTCAATGGTTTCTAAGCCGCTCTGGCCACTTCCGCTCAGTCTCGGTGGTTCCGGTGCCGCTCTGGCCACTTCCGGTGAATCTCAATGGTTTCTAAGCCGCTCTGGCCACTTCCGCTCAGTCTCGGTGGTTCCGGTGCCGCTCTGGCCACTTCCGGCAAATCTCAATGGTTTCTAAGCCGCTCTGGCCACTTCCGCTCAGTCTCGGTGGTTCCGGTGCCGCTCTGGCCACTTCCGGCAAATCTCAATGGTTTCTATGCCGCTCTAGCCACTTCCGCTCAGTCTCGGTGGTTCCGGAGCCGCTCTGGCCACTTCCGGTGAATCTCAATGGTTTCTAAGCCGCTCTGGCCATTTCCGGCAAATCTCGGTGGTTCAGGTGCCGCTCTGGCCACTTCCGGCAAATCTCGGTGGTTCCGGGCCGCTCTGGCCCCTTTCTGGCGAATCTCGGTGGTTGCCGGGCCGCTCTGGCCCGCCCCGCCCGTCTCGGCGGTTGCTCGGCGTGATGGCGGCTCTGGCGGCCCTCGGGGCTCCCTCGGGTCCCCGAAATCTTCGCCACCATGGAGGAGGGGCCGATCCCCGGCGGGCCCGAGCCGGGCGAGGTGGGGGCGGCCCTGGGGGTCCCCCTGGGGGTCCTGGGGAGGCTGTGAGGGGGCTCGGGGGGGGGTTCTGGGGGTCCGGGGGGTTCCCTCAGAGTCTGGGGCGGTCTCGGGAGGCTCTTGGGAGCTTCCTCAAGACTCGGGAGGGGTCTGGGGCGGTCGCGAGGGAAATAATGGGGCTGGGGAGGCACCGGGGGGGAATTGGGGTGGGTTTGGGGGGTCCCGTGAGGATGGGGGAGTTCTGGGGGGGTCCTGGGGGGGTCTTGGGGGTCCCGCGGGGAGCCCGGGGTGCCGTGGGTGCCTCGGGGTCAAAGTCCCCCCGTGGGCCCAAGGTCGTTTCGGGGTGTGGGGGAGGGCTGGGCCGGGGCTGGGGGGTCCCGGGGGGTCTCAGGGGGTCCCAGAGGGGTCTCGGGCTGTCCTGGGGAGGGGTCCCATTGTGTCCCCCCTGTCCCCCAGGCGTGGCTGGAGTCCCACGGGCGCAACCTCGGACACTTCGTGAACGGGACCTGGCTGAGACCCGAGAGGAGGGAGAGCCTCGAGTGCCGCGAGGCCACGGCGGGTACGGGGACAGGGCCTGGGGACACACAGGGGACACTGCGGGGACACTGAAGGGACAGGGACTGGGGACACACAGGGGACACTGCGGGGACACAGAGGGGACACAGAGGGGACAGGGACTGGGGACACTGAAGGGACAGGGACTGGGGACACACAGGGGACACTGAGGGGACAGGGACAGGGATTGAGGACACACAGGGGACACTGAGGGACAGGGAACACACAGGGGACAGGGATTGGGGACATACAGGGGACACTGAGGGACAGGGACTGGGGACACACCTGGGACACTGAGGGACAGGAGATGCACAGGGGACAGGGATTTAGGACACACAGGGGACACTGAGGGACAGGGACTGAGGACACACAGGGGACACTGAGGGGACACTGAAAGGACAGGGACTGAGGACACACAGGGCAAAATGACTGGGGACACTAAAGGGAACACTGAGGGGACCCTGAGGGGACAGGGACAGGGACTGGGGACACACAGGGGACACTGAAGGGACACTGAGGGGACAGGGACAAGAACTGGGGACACTGAGGGGACACTAAGGGAAAGGGACAGGGATTGGGCACTCAGAGGGGACACTGAGGGGACACTGAGAGGACAGGGACAAGGACTGGGGACACTAAAGGGAACACTGAGGGACCCTGAGGGGACAGGGACAGGGACTGGGGACACACAGGGGACACTGAGGGGACACTGAGAGGACAGGGACAGGAATTAGGGACACACAGGGGACACTGAGGGGACAGGGACAGGGACTGGGGACACACAGGGGACACTGAGGGGACATTGAGGGGACAGGGACAGGGACTGGGGACACACAGGGGACACTGAGGGGAATCTGAGGGGACAGGGACAGGGACTGGGGACACACAGGGGACACTGAGGGGAAAGGGACAGGGATTGGGCACACACAGGGGACACTGAGGGGACACTGAGAGGACAGGGACAGGAGTTAGGAACACACAGGAGACACTGAGGGGACAGGGACAGGGACTGGGGACACACAGGGGACACTGAGGGACAGGGAACACACAGGGGACAGGGATTGGGGACACACAGGGGACACTGAGGGGACAGGGACAGGGACTGGGGACACACAGGGGACACTGAGGGCACACACAGGGGACAGGGACAGGGACTGGGGACACACAGGGGACATTGAGGGGACACTGAAGGGACAGGGACTGGAGACACACAGAGGACAGGGACTGGGGACACACAGGGGACACTGAGGGGACACTGTGGGGCTCTTTAGGGACATTGCCACTGTCTCCAGAGGGCCCCAGAGGGTCCCCAAGGTGTCTCCAAGGTGTCCCCTGGGCCCCTTGGTGAGTGCCACTGTCCCTAAAGAGCCCCACAGTGTCCCCAAGGTGTCCCCTGGGTGAGTGCCACTGTCCCCAAAGGGCCCCAGAGTGTCCCCTGGGCCCCTCAGTGTCCCCCGACACCCCCTGGGTGAGTGCCACTGTCCCCAAAGGGTCCTCATAGTGTCCCCAAGGTGTCCCCTGGGCCCCTGGGTGAGTGCCATTGTCCCAAAGTGTCACCAAAGGGTCCCCAAGGTGTCCCTTGGGCCCTCGGGGGGGTGCCATTGTCCCCAAAGGGCCCCAGAGTGTCCCCAAGGTGTCCCCAAGGTGTCCCCTGGGCCCTCGGGTGAGTGCCACTGTCCCACAGTGTCCCCTCACCCTCTCTGGCTGTGCCTTGTCCCTGTGGTGTCCCCCCCAGGGGTGGCGGCCCTGGTCCTGGCCGGTCCCTGCTCGCTGTCCCCATGGTGTCCCTGTCGCCACGGTGTCGCCACGGTGTCCCCATGGTGTCCCTGTCCCCCCCAGGGGTGGTGGCCCTGGTCCTGGCCGGTCCCTCCCCGCTCTGGCCACTTCCGCGCGATCTCGGTGGTTTAGGTGCCGCTCTGGCCACTTCCGGTGAATCTCAATGGTTTCTCAATGCCGCTGTGGCCACTTCCGCTCAGTCTTGGTGGTTCCGGAGCCGCTCTAGCCATTTCCGGTGAAACTCAATGGTTTCTAAGCCGCTCTGGCCACTTCCGCTCAATCTCGGTGGTTCCGGAGCCGCTCTAGCCATTTCCGGTGAATCTCAATGGTTTCTAAGCCGCTCTGGCCACTTCCGCTCAGTCTCGGTGGTTCCGGTGCCGCTCTGGCCACTTCCGGTGAATCTCAATGGTTTCTAAGCCGCTCTGGCCACTTCCGCTCAGTCTCGGTGGTTCCA
>NW_026948564.1:0-2500 GCF_035770615.1 Melospiza melodia melodia
TACCCTAACCCTAACCCTAACCCTAACCCTAACCCTAACCCTAACCCTAACCTAACCCTAACCCTAACCCTAACCTACCCTAACCCTAACCCTAACCCTAACCCTAACCCTAACCCTAACCCTAACCCTAACCCTAACCCTAACCCTAACCCTAACCCTAAACCCTAACCCTAACCCTAACCCTAACCCTAACCCTAACCCTAACCCTAACCCTAACCCTAACCCTAACCCTAACCCTAACCCTAACCCTAACCCTAACCCTAACCCTAACCCTAACCCTAACCCTAACCCTAACCCTAACCCTAACCCTAACCCTAACCCTAACCCTAACCCTAACCCTAACCCTAACCCTAACCCTAACCCTAACCCTAACCCTAACCCTAACCCTAACCCTAACCCTAACCCTAACCCTAACCCTAACCCTAACCCTAACCCTAACCCTAACCCTAACCCTAACCCTAACCCTAACCCTAACCCTAACCCTAACCCTAACCCTAACCCTAACCCTAACCCTAACCCTAACCCTAACCCTAACCCTAACCCTAACCCTAACCCTAACCCTAACCCTAACCCTAACCCTAACCCTAACCCTAACCCTAACCCTAACCCTAACCCTAACCTAACCCTAACCCTAACCCTAACCCTAACCCTAACCCTAACCCTAACCCTAACCCTAACCCTAACCCTAACCCTAACCCTAACCCTAACCCTAACCCTAACCCTAACCCTAACCCTAACCCTAACCCTAACCTAACCCTAACCCTAACCCTAACCCTAACCCTAACCCTAACCCTAACCCTAACCCTAACCCTAACCCTAACCTAACCCTAACCCTAACCCTAACCCTAACCCTAACCCTAACCCTAACCCTAACCCTAACCCTAACCCTAACCCTAACCCTAACCCTAACCCTAACCTAACCCTAACCCTAACCCTAACCTAACCCTAACCCTAACCCTAACCCTAACCCTAACCCTAACCCTAACCCTAACCCTAACCCTAACCCTAACCCTAACCCTAACCCTAACCCTAACCCTAACCCTAACCCTAACCCTAACCCTAACCCTAACCCTAACCCTAACCCTAACCCTAACCTAACCCTAACCCTAACCCTAACCCTAACCCTAACCCTAACCCTAACCCTAACCCTAACCCTAACCCTAACCCTAACCCTAACCCTAACCCTAACCCTAACCCTAACCCTAACCCTAACCCTAACCCTAACCCTAACCTAACCCTAACCCTAACCCTAACCCTAACCCTAACCCTAACCCTAACCCTAACCCTAACCCTAACCCTAACCACCTAACCCTAACCCTAACCCTAACCCTAACCCTAACCCTAACCCTAACCCTAACCCTAACCCTAACCCTAACCCTAACCCTAACCCTAACCCTAACCCTAACCCTAACCCTAACCCTAACCCTAACTACCCTAACCCTAACCCTAACCCTAACCCTAACCCTAACCCTAACCCTAACCCTAACCCTAACCCTAACCCTAACCCTAACCCTAACCCCTAACCCTAACCCTAACCCTAACCCTAACCCTAACCCTAACCCTAACCCTAACCCTAACCCTAACCCTAACCCTAACCCTAACCCTAACCCTAACCCTAACCCTAACCCTAACCCTAACCCTAACCCTAACCCTAACCCTAACCCTAACCCTAACCCTAACCCTAACCCTAACCCTAACCCTAACCCTAACCCTAACCCTAACCCTAACCCTAACCCTAACCCTAACCCTAACCCTAACCCTAACCCTAACCCTAACCCTAACCCTAACCCTAACCCTAACCCTAACCCTAACCCTAACCCTAACCCTAACCCTAAACCCTAACCCTAACCCTAACCCTAACCCTAACCCTAACCCTAACCCTAACCCTAACCCTAACCCTAACCCTAACCCTAACCCTAACCCTAACCCTAACCCTAACCCTAACCCTAACCCTAACCCTAACCCTAACCCTAACCCTAACCCTAACCCTAACCCTAACCCTAACCCTAACCCTAACCCTAACCCCTAACCCTAACCCTAACCCTAACCCTAACCCTAACCCTAACCCTAACCCTAACCCTAACCCTAACCCTAACCCTAACCCTAACCCTAACCCTAACCCTAACCCTAACCCTAACCTAACCCTAACCCTAACCCTAACCCTAACCCTAACCCTAACCCTAACCCTAACCCTAACCCTAACCCTAACCCTAACCCTAACCCATAACCCTAACCTAACCCTAACCCTAACCCTAACCCTAACCTAACCCTAACCCTAACCCTAACCCTAACCCTAACCCTAACCCTAACCCTAACCCTAACCCTAACCCTAACCCTAACCTAACCCTAACCCTAACCCTAACCCTAACCCTAACCCTAACCCTAACCCTAACCCTAACCCTAACCCTAACCCTAACCCTAACCCTAACCCTAACCCTAACCCTAACCCTAACCCTAACCCTAACCCTAACCTAACCCTAACCCTAACCCTAACCCTAAC